>NC_083562.1:33230830-33535294 GCF_019925205.1 Metopolophium dirhodum
ATAATCTTTTCAAACAGTTAAAAACAAAAATTAGAAATATGTAATTTAGTTTTCAGAAATGATTTTGCTATTTTGGGTTTAAAATATAAAATAAGTGATTATACAAGTAATAGCTCCACATAACACCATAAGTATAACATTTTAGTTTGGAAAACTAAAATTATTGCTACAATTTGATTTATTAACAACATTTATATTAATTATTTTTACTCACTTCATAATTTTGTATAATCTTTAGAGAAAATGTAATGGGTTTAGATTCTAGTTTCTTAATTTTTTTCTCTGGATCTTTTGAATTATTCTAAAAACATAATAATAATAGTTAAGACAGTTAAAAAGTTTTTAGTATAATTTTATAATTTTATTATTACTTCATCTTTTGTCAAGACACAAATAGTATTATCATCTGAAAAAATAATAGAATCATTTCTCGAAGCATCGAACGTAATACAATTAATTGGAAATGATCTATTTATTAACTCTGAAGGCGGGTTTAAAAATAATTGTTCTGAAAAATCAGTATATTCTTGTCTACTTAAATTATATTCTACAACCTGAAAAATTGAAATTAAATATAATTATATTTCCATTTTTTTGGTTGCTAAGTAATTAATTACATTTCGATTTGCATAGGCTATAACAAGATTTTCTGTCGTAGGATGAATCTTCATGCTTGTTGGAGAACAATGATATTTTGGTAAAGTACAATAATGCTGGAACCAACACACCATCACAAATTAGCATACTACAAATAATTATGGTTGGTAGTATACTCTTACCTTTCCTTCATTGAACACAACAATATTACTTTTTCTATCAGCTGCAACAACATATTTATTCCATTTAGACACTTCCAATAAATGTATTAGGTCTTTGAAATCTATAAATGATAAGTAAATAAGTAATTAGTACTATAAAATTCTAATATTTACAAGAAAAATTTTAACTTACAGGGGTTAGTATCAATGCAGTATTTAGTTGATAAATCAAACTTGTGAGACATTTCTAAACAGACCAAAGTATTTTCATGTTTGGTAGCAAACCATAAGTATTTGCTATCAGCCGAAAATGCCAACTGAGTGGAAACATCACAATTAACCGGTTGAATTCCCGTCTTTTTAATCATTGGTTCACAAGTGGCAGAATCCTAAGTAGTAATATAATAAAATATTATAAGGAGTTTAAACTCATAATGAAATTAAAATATTATATGTGATTGACAAATAAAAATATATTGCATACCATAATCAAACTAAATATTTTAAGTTTTTCTTCAGTTGAATAAACAACCCATGTGCCATCAGGTGAGATTGCTGAACATCGCACATAGTCATTTTTTGAATATTTGATGGTTACCAATTTAGACAATTTGTTTTCATATTTATGTTTATCGCCCAAATACCAAACGTCTAAATGGCTCAGATGTAACATCAACACATAACGAGCTTCTGATGCTAGAGATATAGTTGACTGAAATGAAGATAATAATTTTAAATTTATTTAAAGTTTCTGATACATATATTTAACTTGTTCAAATAAAGAAAAATAACTAACAGACATCAATGGAGGGTATTTAACCATAAGTTTTGGAGGATAGCTGCTCACCGATAAATATCCATCAATACCTATAGAAAAATAAATATTATTCCTATACAACATATAACATAAGGATAAACACAATATAATTACCTCCTGAAAATAGTTTCCCTTTAAAATGAACTAATGACCGTACTTCTACTGTATGTGCCACTAGTTGTACACTTCTTACCCATTTGTTGCATTCAACACTCATATCAGATTTCATGGATATTAGCTCATAACATACAATAAGTGGATCAACACCTAAAACATTAAATGTTAAATAAAAAAATTATAAATTAACACTATTTAATAGTTTTATGAACAATTATAATATAGCATCATACTGAGTAGTGTAATTGTAAATTACATTTTACCATTTCATATAAAACTATTTAACTGCAATCACCTAACTATAATTTACATAAAATTTAATTTGATACAAATAAAGTGTTGTTCAGAAAATATTAAAGAACTTATATTAATTTATTTCAAAATAAAAATGAACACAGTGAAGAACCCTAGTTAAGAAGCCAATATAGTACAACAAAAGTTTTGGGGTTGATGCAGTTATGAGATGTTTTGAATATATTTTGAAAAACAAATTTTCATTAAGTTATAGGTTTTAAATTAAAATCAAAATCTTCTACATGTTATGATCATTATATAAAAGTATAAAACACAATTTATTCTCTACATCTGATTGAGTATATATATATATAAATAATGTTATGCTATTTACTAGTATGGGTGCAAACTGCAAATAGTTCTTTAAATTATAACAATAAATACTAACCACTGCAATAAACTTTAGTCTGCGATTCATCTAAGCATACTGTAAGTGCAATTGATTTAAGTGCTTGGTAATTGGCTATGTTTGTGCCTTTATTTCCATCCCAAAAACATAATTTACCACTAAAACATAATATAAAGGTCAAAACAGTAAAAATCACATATTTTTATAAGCCATTAGAGATTATTTTTACCGAGAATCAGCACTAATAATTGTGAAATCGTTGGTGACTGCTATTGATGACACAATTGTATCAGTTTGACCAGTAGGAAGTTTGTGTAGAGCATGACCACTTCTTCGGCTGTAAATACGTAAAGCATTTATGGAACCCGTGACCAGCCATTCACCACTTGAATCCCAAGAAATACAACTAATCTTACCTATAAAATAATATTTTCTTTAACTTAAAATAAACAAGTTATTATAATATACTAGCTGATCCTGTGCACTTTGTTGCCCGTTAAATGAATCAACTCTATATGACTCAAACTTTGTTTAATTCTTTATTATTAAGTTTAAGGTGTTCAAAATTTATCTTAACTTTTCCGTTGCTCAGAATAAAAATTCTGATTCGCAGCAGTACATTATCAGGTAGGCAATCTACCTGTGGTAGATTGCGGACCCCGTGCTATTTGTACGTAAGTGTATGACTTAACTCTAAATTATCAAAGTTATACCAAGTTTTCGTTTTTACTTAATTCCACCTATGGTGGATTAATATAATCAATTTATACAAAATCTAATTCTAACCAACCCGTACTAAAATCGGATGAATAAAAAAAAAACAAATTTGACCCTTTGTAAATTAACCTATCTTCTTCCCAGAGGTCTAATCTACCCACAGACATTAATTTATATATATATATATATCTAACTATATAAATACACAGACTATACTTTGGAACTACTTATCAGATCTTCTTGTATATATTATATATAATTATGTATATTGACAAAAGATAATAATACAAATCAACAAACATGCCCGATTAATTATAGCAACCAATATATTATACACCGGTGGATTTTCCTAAAATTGTCTTTCATATAAACCTTGTTCGTGAGATACTCTTCCGTTAAAAAAAAAAATCAAGAAGATCTGATAAGTTCTAGAGTTTAGCCTGTACAGATTTTTATTTCACATTTTTAATATTATAAGTTATATTTAAAAAGTAAAGCAAATATTTTTTTTTATTATTATTATTATTATTATTATAATAGCTTATTTAACCCATGGCAACCATTTTTAAACAAAAATTTCATCAAGTTCGGTCCAGTAGTTTTGGAGTTTATCCCGGACAAACACGTGACACGAGATTTTTTATATATATAAGACATTATTTTAATAATTTAATACCTTCTTGTTTGTCCATTAATCTGTCATAAGTCAAACCGTCTGATGTTATTTCAAATATATTAATATAACCATCTTGAGTTCCAGCCTACATTAATGTATTGATTAAAAACAAAATAAATCTGGTTGTATTTAAAATGACTCACGGCTAAACGTCCACTATTTTTATGAATTGCTAGACACCAACACGATCCAGACGTTAAAGTTTTGTTATACTGGAACACAAACACGATAAATGAAAAAAACTCAAAGCAATAAACCACTGGTGAATTGCATTACTATCACTCACCAAAGGCGAAAGACTGTGCAGGTCGTGTTCCGTAACAGTGCCATTTGCACTGCAACTGAACAACCTTTCATTGTACCATGCGAGACCCTCGACACTGCTGTCACATATCAACACTCTGTCGATGTGCGGCTTGTAAGAGACGTCCCATACCTCAATTGACGCGTTTGACCTGTAGACCAAAACGATCAGACACGTCCGGTCGGTGAAGAAAAAAACATTAACTAGTGATGTACCTACCTTCCTACAGCTAGTTTTTGAGTCTCGCTTTCGATGACCATACATTGGATCGACAGTAGTTCGGGTGAAAAAAAATTCACCCTGTGGACGTCAAACGAACCCATTACAACACTGTCAGGTTGTAAAGCGCTATATCATTGAAAATTGAAATAATTAAAACTTTTTGATTTTTCTCACTTTTTTCGAACACGTCAGACGTGAACTCGTAAACTTGTAAGCCCAACTCGGGACGAGACAGTTACAGAATTTAAAATGCTTGTATATACAATCAAGTATCAACAATGCATGAAAGACACATGCCCGCATGGGCCATGGACATTCATAAGTTTTAGTATCAATAATTATCATTTATCAATGTTTACAGATTTTCCATAGATAAGAAATACGAAACGGAATGGCCAGGCACCAGTGTTGCTATGATGTAAAAATTAAATCTACTCGTAGCACTCATAGAAATCCCGTTCGAACGATTCAAGCCTATATCACAGGATATATGAAATATTTAATTTTTAATATATTTCATATATTTACCTTTACTCCATCCCATTGTCCTCGGGCTCATATTGATAATATCACTTGTAAAGCACTCAAGGTTTTATTAAAAAAATAGCTAGTGAATTTAAACTATCCAACTCTCAAAAAGCAAATTTTTGTGCACTCGTTAGGCCTATTGTTGAATATAGCTCTGTAGTTTGGGACCATCAAACTGCTGAGGCTTGCAAGCAGCTTGAACGTGTCCAGCGAAGGTTCCTTAGCTTCGTTAAATTTAACTTTAACATTGCTTGTGAACCTCATAATGACTACACTCCCGTCCACCGATTTCTACATCTCTCCACCCTATCCGCGATAGTCATTACTTATCATCAATATAATTTATCTTTTCTTCGCAAACTTCTCTTTGACTCCCCTTCCCTTCTTGCACTTATTAATATAAAGGTACCTATTAGAAACAACCGCAATAGTGCTCTTTTTCGCATATACCACATTGCTCTACCAATTATTTAAGAAATGAACCAATCTCCAGGATGATGAAAATTGCCGATGAGGATCCGACATTCTTCTTCTTATTTATTTTTATTATTTTTTTTCTCTCCAAAATTATTTGTCTTTAAATTACTTGTTAAGTATATATTCAAAACATGCCTTTGTATAAATTGGGCTCTGCCCGTTATTGTTATTTATTAAATAAATAAATAAATATGTTGACGCGAATATTGAGTGTACCTATTTGGAATGAGCATTTTTTTTCAAAGTAGGCACAAAGAATTATATCTGAAAGCAGTGAATAAACTTTTATAATTTTTAACTTTATTTTTTAGAAATAATAAACTATTTTGTTCAATATTTTTTTTTACTTTACATAAGATTAAACAATGATTTAAAAATATTTTTGCGTGCCATGAAAATTTGCAGGTTAACGAGACACTTTTAGTACGCGTGGCATAGGTTTGCCACTCCTGTAGTACCTTATATACTAAATGGAAAGAGACCCGGAGCACCAAGTTCCAATTTTAGATTAAAAAATGAAAAAAGTTCAAGTAATATTATATATAGTAACCACTAACCATAGAGAGCGGAGACTACACACAGTATGCGGGGAAGCTATGGTAAAACTGCTAATAAAGTATAAAAAAAATAACTTGGGTTCGATATAATATATGAAAAAATTGGGAGAGGAATACGAGCGTCCTACATGCAACTGTTTGCATTTCAAGAATCGAAAAACAATAGTCATCATAATAAAAAAATACTAAAACTATTAATGAACATATAATTTATTTAGTAGACGGTTACCACAATTGTGGTATATTATTAGTAACAAAAAAAAAACGGGAAGAAGTCTGAACACTCACTGGTAAGATTATTTTAAGAAGCAAAAAAATATAAATTTAAAATAAATTAGGTACTTATAACTTATAAGCAGGAGACTGCCATAGTCTAATCTGATTTTTAAATCTAAAATACCATTAACTATAATAAATAATAATATATAAAGTTCATTAATGAATAATTATTCAAAGGGTTACCCTGTGGTAGCTGGTAAAAGTATAATAGAATTATAAGAATTAACTCAAATTATAAAAAAAAAAAATTAGGAAGGAAACAGGCAATCGTAGGTAAGTGCATATTTTCCTAAAAATTGAAAAAAAATAATCAACATAATAAAAAAAGGAGGAAAGTATAGGCAACCACACTGGTGTACTGCAGTAGATGTCGAGTTACCTCGTCATTGAGGAGTAATTAGTCACTGCAATGTAGTGATAAATCTTAATTCAATGATAAACCACTACACACAAAAAACAATTCTGCGCGAAGACAGAGCTACAGAGTATATGTTTCTCAAGAAGGCTTATTAACATTTTAATTATTTTATTTTTCGAAAGTATAAAAACAGATTGAGTTAATTTATACACATTCATACAAAGGTGGGCATTAACTTGTTAAAAAGTTAATTTTTTTTAACTTTTTTACTTAACTAGTCAACTATTTTTGTTTTTAACTTATTAACTTATTCAGTTAAAATTTATTTTATTGTAACTTAACTTTTATAGTTAATTATCATTGTCGTGCAGTTAAGTTAATTTTCTTTTCATGTCATGTGTAATCAAATAGACAATACTGATTCATTGACGCTTTCTCGATTTTGGTCGATTTTTTACACAGTGTTAAACTTCTTGGTAAATGTTTGTGTATGACAAAATACTAGGGCAGTTTATGACTTAAAAATATTATAACTTGAAAAATATAACTTTTTTTAACTGAGTTAAGTTAATTTTATTTTCTATCTTAACTTTAAACTTATCTAGTTAGTTTTAGTTTGTTAACTTAACTTGCCACATTTAGTTATTTTCATTAACTTGCCCACCTTTGATTTACATTATACAAGTATACGCCTAAGTAAGACAAAACTGAACACAATGATTTCTTTATAAGCATTTAATGGTTTGTTTTCTTAAAGTAAAAAAATGTATTGTACCTACATATTATAATATTGAACCAGTAGCGTATTTACGGGGGGTGTTCATGGGGCCCGGACCCCCTCACCCCTCGTGACTCGTGTCTAGTAGATGTTACATTTAGTGTTTTTCATGATTAAGATAAACAAATTTTATCATACGATACGAAAGATTTTGTAAAAAATATTCGAAGTTTCAGTTATCATCATTTTCAATTAACATCGTCATTTTTTTTGTTATCAGTTTGGTACCGAAAATGGTTGAAAAATACTGAGTTCGTTTTTTAATTCAAATATTTTATAGTTTTGTACATTGCCAGTATCTACAGCCACTCCAGAGAGATCTTTTTCAACCCTTTTAAGGTTGAAAAGTTATCAAAGATCAACAATAATGAATGAAGTAATGTATTTTAGGAAATATTTTTATAAAAGTTATAAGTTATAACATAACTATATTAGATTCTGAGCGGAGCGATGAAGCTAATGGTTTTACAATGGTGTTTATTATTATTATTATTTTTATCCTGTACCCAAAATTTTTACCAGAAGGATTGCTTTGATTTCAATATGTAGAATCTTATCTTTTAGCAAATTGGATCAAGATGGTACTTTAAGGAGGTCATTTTTTGATTTTCTCATTAGTTATTTAATGCCATGGGAAAAACCACCAACAAATTACAAAAAAACCGCTAAAAATGGGATTTTAATTTCCAACGCTTTGTTTATCACCATAGAAACGAATAAAAAATTTCAATATTAATTCAACTTATAGGTTATAATAAATAATAACAATATAAAATATCCAGACTGACAAACCGTCTCCGCTCAGAATCGTTTTTCTTATACAATGATATTATATCATTGAATTCAAGTTTAATACAATCCATTCAACATTGACCCACTTGTAACCTACTGTACAGCAGAGCAACATCCACTTACCCGCTTTTTTTTAAATTTGTTTTGTACATATTATTATTATTATTATTAAAAACTCAAAAATTTTAAATCGTCTTATAAATATGGTATATTTATTTAATAAAGAGTAATTGGGTGGTGTACGGGCTTTGCCCCTCGTAGCTCTGTTTTCTGAAAATTATCTGGACCCTCCCCATGACATATTCCTAAATACGCCACTGTATTGAACGAATCGAGTAGTTATGTATAATATATTAATATACTATAATACTATATTATAAATAAAAAAAGTACCTAAATCTTCAAAGATATTACAGTATTTAAAAAAAAGTATATTGAAAAATTATAGTATGTGTACCGATAAATTTAGATTGAGACATTGAGTTACAAAATTAAGAAATAAATATAAAATTAGTAGGTACATTTAGTTATGGTTTGATGCAGTAGGTATTTGTATTTAATTGGTTATTTGTTTGATATGTACCTGTTGATTGTATGAAATTGAAAATTGGGCAATGATATTACGTATAATTTAATTTTTATCACAACAGGTCCTATGATACTTTTAACGAAACATTATCAGTTAAGTCATACTATATGTGCTCTTTACATTTTTAATAATATTGCAAGAGAATAAATTGAATTAATTTAAGTTATAAATACTTATTGTGTATGGTTAAAACCATGGTACATAATGTGGAACAAATGTGCATGACATAGTACACTGTACACCGCGCCCTACAAATAAAACGATCGCCTTTCAGCTGGATTATTACTCAAAGTCGCCGCTTTCAATGTGTGTTCAATAAGTGATCACACTCATCATTCAGTCATCATGCCTATTTCTCCTTAATAAGCTCGAAAAAAGCATTTTTTAAAAGTATTATTAGCACTGTAAGTTTTTCATTATTGTCTTATACATTTGAGAAAGGAATTTCTAGATCTAGTAAATTTTATTGATTTATCACGCAATAATAAAATAATATGTTTTTGTTCAGTAATATAATTATTGGGGGTGGGGGGGGGGGGGTATTTATTATTAATAAACTCCAAAGCACAGCTTTAAAATTAATGTTTAGCCTGTAAAAATGTTGAATACCTACGTGTTTTTGAGTCTTTGCCTCAATATAATATTGTCTATAGGGGGACGAAGCGGCCGAGCGAACTAAGGCGTCGGTTGTGACGCAGACCAGCGCTGGTTCAAACCTCGGTTCACGGGCGGCATTTTTCTTCGGGTAAGTCACGGTGTCCGGAGAACAAGTACCACCATCCCCCACCCGGGCATGGCAGATACCTACGGGTGCCCACTTGAAAATCTGCCAAAACTACACACACGTGTTAACCAACGAACAGTATACTCCCCTACAAACAAACCAACAGCTAATGGCCATAGTTGCCGGGCTCAATGATCAATAAGAAAAAAAAATATATTATCCATATTATAATATAATGATAATACCTATGTACCTAATTTAAAACGTGTGGCGATCTAAGTTATAGTAATAAACGATGAAATTATTACATTTTTTGTTGTGATATTTCTCAAATCTACAAATGACTGATTTCATTTAAATATAATAAAATGGCTTTTAGTTGTGTACTTAAACACTTGAACAGTATATAACTTAAAAATAGAAATAAGATTTTAATAAATCATTATCGTAGGTAGGTATACCTTGTTGCCATGTTCGCGAGTGTTTGAAATATAAATAATAAGTTTTTGTATCTCAGCCCTCAGGTGACAGAACTCATTACTAATTTGACCGTTGTACAGCAAACACACATCGTGAATAATTTTTATAACCTGCAAGTGTAAAGATTATAACTCGCCTACGTTTCGTGTGATAGTTTGACGGCAGAAACTATATTTTCTAAACAATATGATTTCGATTACTGCAGAAGTTTCCGATATTGTCATCATCCAGTCTGAATCGAACGCCGTTTCGACTGATTCCCCGTCTGTGGCCGAGTCGACTTTACCACCGGTTCGGTCTGTCGAAGACGACACGTTGGAGTCAGAACGCTCGATTCAGAACGTGGAAGCAGAGGTGGTACGGTTTGGTGGTGATGCCGTGGAGTCCATAGGCGTATCGAAAAAAGCGACAGGAAACGAGACGGCCAGCAGTCTCCCGGACACGGTGACCCAAGTCGGCCGTAGAGATGCGGGAACTAAACCCAGTAAACCCTTGACAGTAATCGCCATCGGTCCAAGACGTCACTCGCTTTGGAGCCGGGTCAAGAGGTTAGATCTGCAAATGATTTGTTGCGGTGTTATGGACGTAGACCATACATATGATGTACAAAATTCGTAACGCAGTTTTACGTGGACTGTTTGGGCACCGGCTTTTGAACGTCGCTGCTGCTCTGACTGCTCTGAGTTCACGGAGTTTGCCCCTCCCCTCTCACCTTTATCCTGTTTATGCGTCGTACGCCACCTTTCGCGTCCGTGTTCCTTATCAGTTCCTATGGTTTTTGTGTCCGACTGGACTTCCGTTCTGTTCACCGGACATTCCGTTCGACGTCCTGAATAAAATAGATAGCTTAAAATCTATTTTTAGCCGTTAAAATCCCAAACCTGCTAAGGGGATGTTAGTTGAAGACCAGTTTAAGTGAAAATAATATACCTGTAAATACCTTTAATTAACCTGTAAATAACAAGATGGCATACTGTCATAATCCTATGTTTAGATTTATATAAATAAACGTTTTTGTCATGTTATTTAGTTGGTTTTTGTTTTATAGCTTTTACAATTAATATAGTATAATAGTATAATATAGTAAAATTAATTTACTATAGTATAATAGTATAATATAGTAAAATTAATTTACGCGGCTTGTGGAAGTATTGTGTATTTTTGTTTATACTGTACAGGTATACCTATACTTTTGGTTTTTTTGTAACCAAAGTAAACATTTTATGAGGAGACTTGCATTAAATTTTCAAGCTTTTTGACCAAAGAATAAAATATGTTAACATTCTATGGTACAACGAAAAAAATCAAGAACACTGATATCTCATGTGAAAAACGTTATACTGGGTGTATAGGGTATCTAATTTTTTACAACAATAATAATAGTTAATACCTATTAAAAATAGTATTTAAATTAAAAAAATTAAATTTATTTTTGAATTTTTTTTATTTTATTTGTATTGAAAAAGATTTAAGATTTAAATATTTAAGTAACTTGTTTTTTTATTATGTTAAACTTAGTTGAGTATAAACCCACAGAAATTTTTCATTTTGTTATAAGTTCCTTAAAAAGTTATTTTATTTAAAATAATAATAATTGTAACATGAGTTTCTTGTTTGGTAGTTTTAAAACTTATACGCATCTGGGCCTTCAGGGGCTCAGTCTCCCCCTGTATTTATATGAACATAGTTATTATATTATAAGTCCTATTATGTATAGGTAATAACACATTTACAAAATGTTTTAATGTATTATATGTATGTATGTATACATAGGTAAGTACTACATTTTAATCCACTTATTGATGAAAACGCAGGTAAAGGAATTATTGTTCAGAATGCTGCAGCTCTATATATTATATAATTTCATATATAATATGAAAATAAGATCGGATATTACAATGAAAAATTAATCTAGTTAATAAGTTATGAAGTTAATTTGTAAACAAAATGGCTAGTTACGTTAAAAACCTATCTAATCCACACATTTTTTAGCATACGTTTGAAGTCATACATAATGACATAGAAGATATATTTTTATCAATAGAAAAAATATTTCATCAAGAAAGAAAATTATGGTTATTATCATAATTAATTTTTACTTTTTAGACATTGCCATGACTAGCACATTTCTTTCTTTTGTTGAGTGTTCAGTGTTAGATTTTGTATAATTTTTGTAAAGACAATATTCACAAAACTTGTTATAATACCTATGTGTCAGTGTTTGTAAGGAACAGATTCCTGGAACGAATTCCATTTTATAAAAAAGGAACAAGAAAATGAATGAGTGGCTTATGTGATGGTTCCTCGAGGACGCATTGAAAAGTACAAAATTACGGTTCTGCTATAATAATATTATAGTACACCAGTTAGTACACGCACGCTTTAATGACACTAAAGAGTAATTCAATAATATCGTTGTTGCCAGCTATAGATAATAATTTTGTGCTTAAATGTTTAGGCAATTAAATTATGACGGTGAAAATGTGCTTAGGCAACAGAAAAATTATCAATAAATGGCAGTCAATTAGGCAGGCACAGTAGAATGTTGTTACTACATTGTTGATGTATCTCATGCTTCATGGTCATCAACTTCAAAACAATATGTATAAGTATAATGCATTATATTTAACGCCGTCCAAATAGGAATTAATAGATATTATATATTATGTTGAACAGTATCCTACACCAACTACCAACATAATAAGAATATCATGGGGAAATAATTTTTCATATATAAATATATAATATTAAATATGATACCTATTACCTACTACATAATAATATAATAATATAATATTATAATGTTGCATACTTTGAACAAATCATATAAATATTAAATTATTACCTGAAACAGTGGTATGCTGAACAATTTTTTTAACATGATGCAAAACAAAATATATAGGAGCTACCTACCCAAAAAATGGATTTTTATGTCTTATATTAAACAACATTTTTTTTCAGCTAAAACACCCACTTGCCCACCTTTTTTTTCTTTGTGTTTTAAAATTAGGTATGCATTCTTGTAAAAATATTCTTTCATCAATGTCTGTACTCTGTTTCATAAAACGTTTCAAGTTGTTCAATCCCATTTTTATAGCGTGTAAGACAGCTTAGTTTAACCATTGGGTCAAAATTTGTCTTACTTAAAATTGTACCACTCCAATCACCTGCTTGTAGGCTGACAGACCATTCCCTGTCATAATTGTTTTATTTATTTATTGTTGAATTCAAATTTAACACATTCATTACAGTTACCTATAGCCAGATTTTGTTGCTTTTAACAATGATCAGTTATCACCAACCCACCAATTTTAAAATTTAGTCTCTTCATATTCTTTACATCACAATTTCATAATTGTAATGCTTTAATTATGCTACATACTTATACAACTATTCAGTGACGCTGAACATGTTCTTTAGGTAGTTTAATTGAGCTGTCTCAAAAATAGGGTGGGTAGGTAAAATAATAGAGTATACTTTCTATAATCTTTCTGCTATAATATTGTATTAAACACAAGAATGTCATTAAATTATTAATTATACATAGTTAGTTAAGCCTGTTTCACAATCTTTTGAAGTGGTCACAGGGTCAACCAAACTATTTGAACTGCCAGTTTTAATTTCATTCGGTGCCACTGCATATATTTACTATTGTACCTACTATCAGTGGCGGCTCGTGTGTATGTGCACAAGTGCACGTGCACTACCTACCCAAACTCAAGAAAAATTGAAAACATACATCATAATAACACAACTAAGTACCTGTAATGTAATGAGGATTATTTTCAAAATATAAAAATATAAATTCAGAATATTATGAAAATAATAATATTATAATATTATATTTAATATTTGGATTGGGTTATTTCGACTGCTAAACGGCCGTCCGGCTGACCGCGACGGAACGGTATTGGCGTGTATTATTATAGTAGTGCAGTTGTGCACATTTGTACAGTGTAAAAATTAAAGCAAGTCGATACACGCAGCCCGCGTTATAATAGAATTTGTGTGTCTAATATATATATATATTATATTGGTTATATTTTTTTTGGATGTACACTACTTTATTAAAAACCCACGAGCCGCCACTGCCTACTACACTGATTGACTGATTACCAATAATTCACATTGACTGAATATGCTGCAGTCTGTTATACTAACACTTGCTCTATTCAATTTGATCACATTAAAATTTTTTTTTATTTAGAGGAAAACAGCAAGTTGAACATTACAACTGGGTACATTTTTTTGATTTTTATAACATAATGATCAAATTCTTATTCATTTTAAAAAATAATGCATTATGATCTCAACCTTGAAGGATATACATTTTATCCAACAGGAATTTAAGTTTAATAAATTCCATAATTGATTACAAATCACCTACCTATGCATTTGAAATTTCTGCCTCGTTTAAAAATTTTACTCAATCCTCTACGACTAAAGAGAAGTAGTTCCTACTTTGAAGATTCAATGGTACTTTAAAACATTGTACGACCATATGGACTGAATTTCTAAATGAAAATATCATCAATTGAGTATTAGTACTTAATATTTAATACTTAGTACTTAATATAGTGGAACATTGGTATCTCAAAGCTTCTGTATATCAAATATTTTTTTTCAGTCACGATCATTCAATCACATGTTTTAAATTACCTCGGTACCTCAAATTTCGATGACAAATTTTTTTTTTTTTTTGGTCCCTAAGACTGAGATACCAAGGTTTTTCTGTAGTTATTATGTATTAGTTATAACTTATAACACAACAAATAAAACTAACAATGGTCAACTCATAACTAGTTAATGTTTAGAAAATGGTTTTCTGTTAATTACTTGTTGATCCTTTTTTGTAGAAATATAATTAGGATTTCCAAAATATTTGTATTTTTAAGAGCTATAGGTTCATTTAATAATATATATTTTTAATTAAAGGCTCATATAATAATAATAATAATATATTTTGTGTATCTACATGCCAATACACTAATTACAATAATAATTACAAAGATATAATGATAATATTATAATTTATAAATTATATTATATTGTTATTAATTTTATTTTGGAATGTTTATTATAATTAACGCCATAGTAAAAATTAATTTTAACTTTAACGAAACCAAAGCCATTTTACAAAATAAATAAGTAAAGTAACATAAATATACAAAAGTCATAAATTATATATCACATGCAAATTAATAAAAAAAGTAACTAAAGGTGATGCCAAAAATAAAATATACTAACAAGATTTCTGTTAAAATAACATCACAATAAATCCGTAATAATAAAAACATGTATTTATAAAAATGGACTGAATTTCTAAATGGAAGGTAACATAATATAATTGAAAGAATACAAACAAAAAAATGAAAATAAAACAAAATTAAACCTAATATGATTTATGCAATATACCCATAAACAATAATTGTCGGTTACATAATTTCACAATAATTTATTGTTTTCAAACAAAAAAAACCACAGTGATGAGTTTATGTTAGAACTAACAATATGTATAATCAATATAATATATAAGGAATTTAAAATTAAATAAATAATAATAAAAAAAATATTGATAATTTTAAATAAATAAGAATTGAATACAACAATATTATATTTCTGCATAAATATAAAGGGTATGATATTACTTTTGACAAAAAAAAAAAATAAATATATATTTATTTATTCCACTATGTTATTATAGAATTTCCAACCATTCAATTATCACTTTTTATATTAGACAAACTAATATCCAATACTTCTAAAATGTTCACTCAAAATCGTATCCAAATTTTGTATTTAATTTTAGTATTTAACATACAAAATAAAAATTAGGTAACAACTGATGTATAATTACATATTTTTGTAACAATTTAGATATGATTTTGTTTGAACCGATACTGTACACTAAAACACTGTATATGTCATGAACCTATTTAAATTTGATACAAGTTTTTCAATAATGATAATTTACTTATAACATATTATATTCTATATTATATAGTAATTTTACCGACATGGGAGTATTTATTTTATTTTAATTTGATAAAAATAAATATATTACAATTATATTATTGTATATATTGTATATAATTCACAGTACCTACTTTAATTAGATTATCTAAGTATATCTGATAGAGAATGTAATTTTATTAAATAGTTATACAGCTATATAACTCTTAAATGGATTAACAATATTATAATATTGTCTGTTTAACATTGTATGTTATATTATTATAAATAATATTATTCATTATAAAATACATAGTATATTATTTTTTTATTTTTTAATTAATAGATATTCATGAGGTAAACGAATAGGATATAATTTAAATCAAATTTTATTTTATATTGCACTTAATATTAAGTTAAAAAAACTTAACAAGATCATAAACTAAAACTGTTACTTTATTCCTAAAGGAACAATCTCTTTTTCATAGAACACACATTTCTTATCTCTAAGCTAGAGTTTGCTTATTTTTAAGTAATAATCTAAATATAATACTTTATGTTTAATTTAAAATAATTTAGGCTAAAATAGGCAGAAATTATTTTGGGCATTATTTTATTTTTATACTTTAACAGTATAAGTATAAATAATAGATTTTTAGCTAAATAACAGTAATACCTGAAATTATATTCATTTTGCCAATTTAGAGTTTGAAATTATGGCACGAGGATTGTTGCAACGATGATACTTATTTTGTGAACCCTTTATAATGTGTGCAATAAAAACTCTGTACATTTCACTTTTTCAGTCCCAGTTTATTTCCTAAAACAAATAACAATGAGTATAATAATATATTACTTATATATAATTAATTTGTTAGAACAATTCACATGGAATATTTTTTTAAAATACAGAACATAATAAGTAGATTACCTTATAAACCAAAAGGATCTAAGACAGGCTGTGGTTGAGAGCTCTGAGTACTGGAAGGAGCAGTCATTCCAAGATTACCACCACCTACTGCACTACCACCAATACAGCTGGGTTGTACACCCTTAAGATATAACACAAACTTACGTAAGAAATAATATACAAATATTGTTCGAAATATAACTCAATATAATTTTTTTTTCCAAATAATGTATTATTTATACCATCAACAAATTAACTGAGTTGAGGGTAGATACAAATATTATTATTTGAATTTTTAATAGTGGCGTTACTATTCAGTAATATATAAAAAAAAGAATATAGATAAGTAAGGTATGATTAATAATTTAGATTGATAAACAAATAAGCTATCTGAGCTACAGACAGATACACAAGAAGTAAATTTATAAGATTAGAGAAATTTAATATTTAGATACATCTAAAGTATGATTTTTTTTAAAGAAAATATTAGTTGTAATGGGAATTGGAAAATATTTTAATAGTAAAAAATAGTTTAATATTATACAAATGCAAATATTAAAATAATTATTATGACACGATTAATTTATATAAATTTCACATACACTCTTATTTACATAACAATTATATAGACAATTTCAACCATATATTATCAGTGACAAAAAACACATACTATGCAGAAATTTCCAAATTATAATATACTTATATTGTATGATGTGAATGTGCAATGATAGCCAAACTAGCAAAGCTACTCAAATTAAAAACGTGTTTCTACTTTTTACAAAATAGAATATACCTTTAAAATTTAAACAAAAATAACTAACTATTGATGAATTCAGTACAACATGCGCAGACTGATAAAAAAAACCATAATTTGATTAATAAGTTATATGGTGAAATAATAAATGGGATCAAGTAAATATTCATATTGCATGTATAAAATTAGA
This sequence comes from Metopolophium dirhodum, assembly GCF_019925205.1. Taxonomy (NCBI): domain Eukaryota; kingdom Metazoa; phylum Arthropoda; class Insecta; order Hemiptera; family Aphididae; genus Metopolophium; species Metopolophium dirhodum. The sequence goes on from NC_083562.1 coordinate 33,248,453, forward strand.
TCTTTAATTTTACCAGCATTAAATAAATTTAAATTATTACGAAAAAAAATAGTATAAAGCAGCAGTGGTGCAAACATATTTTATTGAGACTAAGTTTTAGATAATTCATATTTTTAATTATATATTCTGATTAATTAACTAAAATAGCATAACAAATAAAAGTGTACGCTGCCACTGACATAAAGCAAGGATGGTCAACTCAAACTCACCAAAGGGACAGTTTTTAAAACTTAAGGTCTCATAAGCTGGGAATTACATCTAACATTTTTTTTCTCATTTACTTATAAAAAATCAATATTTCAAAACGGGCTGGATAAAAATAGTATATAGCTGTCCCTGGTATAAAATATAACCATACAAATGTACAAATGTTTATTTTTTAATATTTATTAAAAATAAGTTATTACAAATATGGTAAATATACTGCGATCATGTTAAGATGATGACCGGTCGCGCATTAGACATGCACATATAACACCGCGACCTCTTCACATTCCATAGTAAAAACAATAACAGTCAAATACCGGTCAGCCAATAAGATGCGTGGGATTGTTGTATTGGCATTGCGGGACAAGGATCTGACTGAAACGAACAAAAATGCGTCCACCGCCTGGTCATTGTCTTAACTTGATCGCAGTATACATATAACAATTTATTAGAGATGAACATAGACCACACCCGAAAATTCTTGTTCAATGTGAAATAGGTGTTTAAATTATACTAATTCAATGCTAGTTTATTTTGAAGCAGTTTTACAAGTGAATGTGACTTACCATTGGACCATATGTTGATACAAATGGTGAAGGGTTGGACATCATTCCTTGACCCTATAATCCAATATACAGCAAGCAAAAATAAAATAAAATAATAATAAAAATGTATGTACATAAATAAAAACATGCAAAATAAAATGTATAAATACAAAAATAAATAATTGTGGGCAACATTTTAATTTGAGAAGCAATTTACAAAAGAAAATATCAAAGTACAAGCATAGGTATATTACATAGAAACAACTTAATCAATAAAAATAATTTTTTCTTAAGCTGTCCACTACAATTAGAATATATTATTTTTAAGTTGTCAGTTGAAAACTAATAATCAACATTTGTTACATACCATTGGTCGATAATTTGCACCAGTTGTAGCGGCCATAGGCTGAGGGCTCCAACCCATCCCTGGTTGACCATTACCAGGTTTTGGAGTATTTTTAGGAGAATTCCATTGAACTCTTTAAAAAAAAAAAAACAAATCAATAAAACCATTTTACAAAATAAATATTAAATAACTACTTACGGTGGCGGTTGTGTAACTTTATTGATAGTAAGATTTTCTGCTAATGATGCTAAACTGCTATCTAAATCTCCAGTTAATACCTTTTTATTACCTGAATCAGATGCACCTAAAATTAAATAACAAAAAATAAAATGAAATATAAAATATTTTATCAAAAAAAAAACAAATCATTAAAGCAAATAAAATATGATAATAATGGCTGCTGATTACTGAAAATCATATTAATAGCTAAAAAATAATAATAATAAATTACGATAATGCCCATGCCATTTACATAATATAGCATTAAATATAAATATTTAAAAAAACCACTGAAGAGTTAACTCAAGTACGGACCTTACATCATGTTAAGCCTAAAACTTGTATTTTTGCAAAAGCATTAAATAATTATTTTAAATAAATTAAAATAATGTGCTACAGGCCAGTAATTGAGTGCCTGCTTCGAAATAAAAAAAACTACCCGGAAATCAAGAAAATCATAATTCACACAACATAGAAGGCCGAAACATATATGCCTGAATACAATATCATATTATATTGTATACCTGAAGCAAGTGCGGCCAAATCGGTTTTGCCAGGAGATCCATTTATAGGTTGAGGGACGCTTTGAGGAAGAAAAATATCTGCTGCCGAATCCGAAACAGGATTAGGATTAGATGATGGAAGAATAGTAGAAGGTGGAGGAGGTCTTGGTGGAGGTATTGATGCCCCACTAGATTTTCTGGATTGTGATTTTTCAACAGATGGAGGACTTGATTCAAAAATATTCGAATCAGAAAAAACATTTGAGGAAATAAAAGATGTCCCAGAACACGCAGCTTGAAAGACATATATACTCAGGGAATTTCTTATAAACATATTCTTCTATTCATTATTATACTTAGAATTTTTCATTTACCTGTAGCAGTAGGAGCAGGACATGATTGGTTGGATTCAGGTTGACCAAAAACAGATGTAAATGATTTATCATCAACAAATGCATTACTATTTGTATTAAATCCATTACTCATCCAGTTATTAGCAAGAGGAGTAGACATATCATTCGAAGCATTTGTTTGTGATCCTGTCATTGGAGTGGAAAACATGTCAGCAAATGGATTACTTAATTGAAGTAAATCATCTGAAGCTTTCGTTGACGTCTAAAAAAAAGTTGATTTAAATTAAATGAATAAAACTCACTGTAATAGCATATTGCACCAACATTAAAAACATAATTATATCTTGTGTAATACCTGTGTAGCCGGAGCTGGACATGAAAACAAGTCTACAATAGGCTCAGATGAAACTAAAAATGGATTGTTGACTGAAGCGATTGTACCATTCACAGGACTGTTGACTTTGGCCTAGGAAGATAATTATTGTTACAAAAAAAATATTTTAAAAACAAGACTAATAAAAAAAATGTTATAAAATACTACTATATTACCTTGTATTGGTTTAAAACAGCTTCTTCTTCAGCCAAAACTGCTTGCTTCAATGACTCCTCAACTCCATCCGATTGCTGGGCAATTGTTCCAAAAGAGCTGCTAGTGGAAGAAAGGGCAGATACACCAGTCTTTACATCTGTCCGATGAGTGCTATACGATTATGCAAGGGATAGGACAGGAGATGGAAAATAAAAACAAAATAAAATACAAAATTCAAATAAAAAAGACAAACATAAAATAAAAAAACTGCAAACACTACTATTACTTAGTTCTAAAAATGTTTTGACTAACTAAAGAAACAATTTAGTTATAAGTGGGTAACATAGGGTGACCATATTTATATAAAATAGGAGTTACAATTATGGCTAAAGACCGTACAAAATTGTTTCACCTTTTTTTACATTTTAAAGATTTTTTGGAGATAACAGCCTGTTAAACCAACTAAGTGTGTTGTTGAATAAGCTAAGTATGGTGGTTGTGCAGGTTAATAATATAAATTTGAACACTGTGAAAAATTACACAGTTCATATTTTGTGTTATATTTCATTAAAATTACTAAAAAGGATGTTTTCCTATTGATTTATATAAATAAATAATGTATGACATGTCTTGGCATGCTTAACAGCTGTTGGCACTCGACAACCCGTTCTACGAAAACTGTTGTTTATATTGAATTATTGGTTTTAATATAAAACTGCGAAAATATGACTTTGAGTACAGATTTTATATTGTACTCACATTTAATTACATAGAGATAATGGAATTAAAATGAGACCATCTTCTAAAAACAATATAAAAAATGTCCAATGCAGTTTGTCGAGACAAGGAACATTAATTCTCAAAAAAGTGACATAGCCATTTTAAACAGGGCATATGGTCACCCTAGGGTAACACAATGTGTAGTCTACAAACAAAAAATACCGATTATTAACAAATCATTTTCACAATTTTTAACTGTAATATTTAAATATAAATAATTAATTAATACCAAAAAATATGTTATAAAATTGATTTCAAAGGACATAATATATTATAATAAAACAAAACATTTTTTTTTTTCTAAACCATATTGTCATTTATTTACTATTGTTTTACAAATTTCTATTGAAATTTTGATAGTTTAAATTATTGATCAAGTATTAATATTTTTACCATTACTTAATTCATTATTATTTTTTGACATAACATTATATGTATATAAAGTGATTACCAGGACTAAGATAGAATTTATTGGAAACGAGAGTCAATTGGTGATTTACCTGGCCGATTAGAGTTTATGGTAGGCTTATGTAAGGGGGTGGGGAAGCAATCATGTATTAAGCGTTAACTAGATGATATAAATAGGTAGCGGTCGATACATGATTTCTGAATTTTCCCTTTATAAGCCTGCTCTAAAACTTAAGTGACCAGGCTCTTCATCACCTGCCCACCTGTTCGTTTCCAGTCCATTCTATCCTAGTTTGTGGTGATTATTATGTACTAAACAGATTAATAACCTAATAACCAATAATAAAATATAGGTAAATAAACTTGTCTTAATAGTGTAGTACACAATTTCCAGATGGATTGTCTCGGGTGAGCATGTAAAATATTATTTATTATTATAAATATTTAAATTCATACTTTTAATTTTAATAATTCTTCTAGCTCAAACAATTATATAGTTTTAAATTGTCTATAATTGTTTATATTTTTTTCAATTTTTTGTCTTTCCATCTAATGATCAAATCCAGAAAATTATAATTATGATAATTTATAACTAGGGACTGGAATTATATGCTAATATATGCACAAAAACATCAAAATATGCAGTATATGCATAACAATTTGAACCAAAATAAGTTTATAATTTTTTTTTTTATTGTTTAAGATACAGAGTATTATTAATACATAAATATTTTAAGTAGACTGTATAGTCAAATTATCTTTGTAAGAAAATTAATAAAAAATTTTGAAGTAATCCACATTTATATTCATTAAAAAATTATTAGAATTTCAACCAAATATTATATAATATTATGTACCTATTAATTTTATATTTGTATTATATTTAGTTCAGTGGGTTCAATCAAAGATCCATCATGTTATTATTTCTCTTTTTTATTTGATCAGCATAGTTGTTATAAATAGTGTTGAAAACAAAACTATATAAAAAAAAAATATATAAATGTTGACCATCAAAAAGATATTTGTGATTATTTAAAATTAATTGTTGATCAAAATATTAATCCTCGTTTTTATTTTAAAGAGGACCAAGACAAGGTTAAAAAGTTATTTTTTTACTAATAATGTATAAAATATACAAATTATATACTTTAATAACAAAATATGCCATAACCCCTCAAATATGCATCAATATGCAAAATGTCAGCTGGATTTGAAATGCCCATATTATGAATCCTTAGTTGTGCATACACTCAGTATGAATGTGAAAATGCATACAATTCTGGTTTCTATTTATAACACATTATTCATTAACACAACAAGGATGTGGGGCCATCACAAGAGGCAAAACATGTTTTTCCTAGTTGACAGAAAAAGTTAATTAAGAAAGTAAGGGGAGCTGAAAAATATTTTATGATATAATGAAACAAAAAAGTATTGCATCAGAGGCCAAAAATATACGTTAGTTTGTCATCAGTTAATAAACTGCCAAATTTCACCAAAAGGAAATTGGTGTAATATCCCAATTTGAATGATTCTTATTAAACCTAGAATACCTAGCATTATGAATTATGATTATGTGTATTGTAGTTAATATTTTAAAAGAATTATTTTTTCCCAAACATTTTAGAAATATCTGCCTCTCCAACATTGAGGTTCACAAGTGGCCAATGGTAGCATGGCACCAGGAAAAAATATTTTATTCGGTTCAATGAAAGTTCATATATAGTTTGATGAAAAATTGTTTAATTGTATACACTTATCACTAATAAGACAATTTTTACAATTACTTAATTAAGTATGTATATTAATCTGTTTTTATACGTGTAATTTGTAAACTAGTAACACAGAAATATAAATTACTAATGTTATGTTATTCAAATAATATTTTACATTTCCAATGAACATAAAAAATGAATTTAAAAACTACAATAGTTATTTAATTTGTACACAAAATCCAAAATGGATAGTTTATAATGATGTATAGCGGTAGTTAAAGTTTTAACGAGTTAAGTGTAAACAGACATTTTGATTGTATAAAAGTATCAACAGGTGCATCAATAAAAAACTAACTAATAGGTAGGTACTAGGGGATGCAAACATATAAAATATACTATATAGCAGAGTTACTCAATAGTCACCAAAAACCCATAAAGTAAAATTAAAATAGCCTTCATAAATGATAAAAGTTAAGAGGACGCTACACCTGCATGTGTTGTTTCCGTCTTACAAATGTACAACATAGCAAAAACTGTTTTGTGCTGGAAAGAACAGAGAAGGCTACAATCATAACTAAAAAAACGAGATTTTCACCACATAAAAAGGAGAACTTTGGCTGTGCAACGTTGTTTTTATTTTTTTGATATAATTTATATGAATAAAGTTTTTCAAGTTTGAAAAACACAAACAATAATGGTTTTTGAAACAGTAAGAACTTTATCATATAAGTGATATCAAAAAAATAAAAACAATGTTGCACAGCCAAAGATCTCCTTTTTATGTGGTAAAAATCTCGTTTCTTAGTTATGACTGTAACCTTCTTGGTTCTTTCTCGTGCAAAACAGTTTTTGCTATATTGTACATTTTGTAAGACAGAGACAACACATGCGGGTGTAGCGTCCTCTTAATCAATTATTAGTTTTATGCTACCTATTAAATTTACTGAAATATAATAGTTTAATTCCTTTTGATTTGTTTAATATATGTTACAGTAAATATCAGACATTCCAGGAATATACATAATATTAGGAGGTGGAGGGTCATTAGTGAATTTTAATTAAAAAAATGTTTGTGAACAAACAGTAAGACAATAGTTTCAAGAACTGTTGTACAAATACATGCTAAATATCTACCATTCTCTTTTAAAATGTCAATGGGGAGGAACACGCATGTATTCAAAATGATTTACAATTTGTCTTATAAAAATAAATAAAATAATAGATTTTAATAGTAATAACTAATAAGTATAAATTATAGTAACATAATAGGTACATGCTCTAGTTGATATTCTTTGATTATTTAAGTAAATATTCTAATAAATAAACTAATTATTATCCACTGACTATTAATTAAATTAATAATTTTATGTATTCTCTGGGCAATGTCTACATTGCCTAACCAAATTAGCTATTGTCAATAATGACTACCTACTAAGAATAACTGACTGTCGACCTTGACGGTAACATGATGTAAAATAAGGAAATATAGGATACAAATATTAATATTATTTAAACAAAATTAACCAAATAATTAAGATATCAGCTACAAGAATATTTTAGGCTATAAGATATTGCATAAATAACATTTTTAAATCAAAAAAACCCCAAAAAATTGTTTATTGGTTATATTCTAGTACTAGAGTTTATAATACCAAATGATATAACATTAAATTTTAAAATGTGTTTATTTTATCCTACCAGTAAAATATTTGTTATTTTTTAAAATTAGTTAGCAACATTTGAAATTTAAAATGTACATATAATGTTTTCATTATTTATTGGATAACATTTTTAAAGTTTAATTAAAAGTAAAAGAAATTTGATATTTGATTAAAAAATACATACGTAAATCATTCTTTTTTTCAAATAAAGTGAATTATTTTTATAATATTAAAGTTATAGTTTTAAATAAACAGTCAATCATTGGGTGAATAACTACGAACTTAAACCACATTCAAACACTATTTTCTAAATAATATTTAACTATAACAGATAGAATTAGATAGAATTTACATAATTAGGTATAACTAAATAACAAAAAAATGCACATAAAATAATATAAGGATGACTTAAGGATTTAAAAAAATAGTAATAGGAAGGATCTTAAATATTTTAATTTTAATTATTATTTATTAAGAAGAAGTAATGAAAAAATATATAGTAAGAGAAAATCTTGTTGAAATATTTCTCATTTATACTATATGGGATGATCCATTTAACGTAAGATACTCATTACTTCAGAAAACACTTTCCGTTAACAGAATATTGTTTGGAGTATTTTGATATATAAAAATCAAATTTTGTACAAGTTGTTTATTAGTTTATTTATTTATTATTTATTACTTAGTAAGTATTTAGTAATTATATGAACGAGGCAGTGGCCTAGTATTTTTCAGGGTACTTGTATACCACTCCACTACGTATGCACATCTAAAATTTAAATACTCATAAATTACTCTTCCAACATTTGGTTTTATACATAAAAGTACTTCAAGAAATATTCTGTTTTGGAATAAGGGATTAAAAATGCATGTTTTAATAAAAAAAAATAAAAAGCAATAAGGATAAAAATTAAATTTTTTAACAACTTAAAATTATGTAAAAAAAACAAGATATTTTCTTTTTTATGGAAAACATTGAATCGTATACTGTTATAACATTATGATTAAAAAAAAATTTTATTCTAATTTTGCTGGTCCCTTTTTTATTTGGTTATGATGGTAATGTATTTATATTATTTATCGATTGCGGGAGGGGGGGGTGGGGTCCCTAGGTACTGTGTAGCGAAATAGGACAGTAACGTAATTATAATGTGCATCGGTTTCTAAGAGGAATTTAAGTACTTATGTTTTAAAAACGTTTTAACATTCATTTAAACTTTGTTATTCAGAAAAAAAATATTATATCCAGCCCAAAAACATAATAAATGTTTATAGTTTTTAAACTGAGTGTCTTGGAGTTAAATGGATCACCGAGTATAATTTGTAGATCTTTATTTATTTTGCTTATAAATACAAAAGATTATAACTTATAATAAACTAACTTATTAAATTATACCATATGACAATACAACCATAAAGTATGTTTAAACGTACCAATAAATTATTGAATAATAAGTTTAAATTTTAAATATTTTTTATTTTTGTATTGTTACATACTATATATATTACTTTATGGTAGCATTAAATATGATTTACCATTTTACCAAGGTTAATAATCATTAATTTAATAATTTTTCTAAAAATATGAGGCAGTTTAAATTTCATGATCTCGCTTACAAAAATTATTAATTATTAGTGAATCAAAACAAAAATGACACAGAATAATATAATAGTTAATGGTTTGTGGTTATCAAAAAAATTTAAAAACTTCAGTTTATTTTCGCAGAAAACAATAAATTAAGAAAAAAATAATAATTTTGTTAAATATACTATTTTTATTCGAGTACCTAATGAATATTACATTGAAATGTGGCTTTGAACAAAATATATATAGAAACTTTAAGAAGACATCATAACCTCATGTGTTGTTTTTGTCTTGCAAACATTCAACTTGGCAAATCTTACATTCAGAATAATCCATTAAACTTGTTATAAAAATATTTTTAAAGTTAAAAATTTTAGATTCAAATTAGCACAAAATTTACAGTTTTAAAATGCTCAAAATGTACTTTAAATTAAAATGTCTAAAAAAAAAACTCTACACAATATGGAGCCATAAACAACGTTTTTACTTTTAAATTTGGTAATAGGTAAATTTAGTCTTATTAAAAATAACAGAGCAAAATAGATTATTCTAACATACAATTTGGTATGCTATGAGTTAGTAAGGTGGAGATAATAAATGAGAATATGACATCCTCATAATACTCTATATCACATTCATTATTCATGTAAAAATAAATAAGAAAAATAGGAAAAAAAAAACAAAAAGTTTTTTTACATACCTCGTTGCTTGTGTAGGAGTGTTTGCTGCTGATTTTTTGCCTTCAATAGAAGCTAAATGTTGTTCTAATGCATCCAATAAGCTACTCGGGGCCTAAAAATAAATAAGTAGTTTAATTATGCAGACAATATTCAATAAAATGAAATTTAACATACTTTAGTGAGATCGGGTATTTCACCCTTGTCAATTCCAACATTTTCTGCAACTTTGAGAAATTCTCCTACACGATCCATTCTAATAAGAAACTTTTTATATAAATCTAAAGCATCTCGGCATTGCTTTTTGTTCATATCAAAATATTTTTCTGTAAAAAAATAACACATTCACGTTTGATGAATATAAAAATATAATATATAAATAAATAACAATACTACAATTATCTAGCCATTTGTAACAGTGATGAGCACAAACTATATATTTGGGTTTACGCAATAACTTGATAAAATAAATATCCTTACATTTATCATATTAATACAATTACAATATATACACAAACCGTACCTAGAAAAGCTTTCTAAGACACTAAGTTTGGTTGAATTTATTACATAGCAGTTTGGATTGGGATATTACTATAGTAATATTAGCAATTTAGAAGTTACACAAATTAATAATAATTATCAATGGGGAAATAGTAATTTGTAATATTATACTTTTAAGAATATTACAAACAAAATTAAAATATATAAACTTGTAAAGGAATACTTTCATCGATGGATGGTATACAAAAATGGTTCTGAGATACAAAATACTCCAGATACTCCACACATTTTTCAGCTAAACAACATTTGTAATTATTAATTCAGTCAAAAAATACTATTAAGAATACCAAACCAAAAACCAATTTTATTTCCCTTCCATTTTGCCACATCTAGCTGCACGATTTTGTTCCAAAACACAGTCATTTCAAAGAGTTTGGCAAGAAATTTTATATTCATTTCTAAATTTTAAATATTTAGACTTTTGTAGTTAAATGCCCAACACTGTTTTATATTAATATATCATCATATAAATACCTAAAAGATTAATGATACTATCATTATAACCAGCAAACAATCGGATCAGATCACGAAATAACAACATGAATGCCATATTAATAACACCATTAGTGAGATCAGCAGCAGAACAATCAAATTCAAGTAAAGCATCAAGTTGTGACTGTAGAACTGGTAATGTCTTCAACAACTTTTCTGAATTCATAGTGCGTAATACTCCATCTTCTTTGCTAAAGTTAAATATTCAACAAAAAAGTTAAATAATTTAATAAAAAACAAGGAGCATAATATAAAACATTATATTTTGATAATTCATTAATTATAAGCATAACTTTTTTATACTAATACCTTCTTTTAACTTTACAAAAATCAAATGCCACTGTACGATACGATAAAGCTTTTTCATTTAAGTATTTTGAATAACGTCGAATAAATGGTGACATATCATAACCTAAAAAGATAAAATCTAATGAGTACAAACATTTTAAATTCATTATAATATGATTAATTACTTGTATTTAGAAAATTATATGAACTATGAATACATACATAATTGTTATATTTGTTTATAATTTTTTTTTTTTTTTTAATTAACTTAGTTTGTTTAGTTGTTATTCTTACCAGATCGTACTCCGACGGGTCCTAAATGTACCAAGCATAAAAATAAAACAAGTGTACTTTTAATACTAATTTTTTTCTTCAGTTTAATTATTAGTATTTCATAATTTTTATTAAGTCTTAAATTAAACCACACCAACATAATTTATAATTATTCACCTTGTAAACTGCTTTTATCCAAAAAATTGCTAAGTTGAAAGGAACTATTGCTGGATGCCAAATACTGCGTAAATCTCTAAAAATATGTAAAATATTTAATAAAATACTATGTTTAAATGATACAAAATTATTTATACTAACCTCGTTTCCATAACACATTAAATGATGAACCGTGATTAATGATTTAAATACTACCACCCAACTGGCATTTTGTGACCGTTCAATTAATAGATTGGCTAGTTGAGGGATTGACACATTTGGTTCATTAGTACAGTGTATCAAATCTAGAATAAAAATAAATAATCATGTTTTATACATTAGCAGATTAACAAATACCTAACCTAAAAGTAATGTTCTGAAAAAAAAGTTCAGAGATTAATTAATAATAGTTATTTAAAATATATATTTCAGGGCTGTTACAAAATATAACACACTTTAGTACTTTACATACTGTATACACACTATAATGTTATGTATAAGCAGCGGCATATCCCAATCCCATGAACCCTTTTTTATAACTGCCACATACCGACATACCACATTAGTGTATTAATAAGGGAGGGATAAGCCAATAATCAATATCAGTGGTATCGGTTTTGAAAATAATCAATATTTGTAACGATACTTTTAAAAAACAATCAAATCCATCAATATAATAATTTAACAATTAATGCAAAACATATAAAATAATGTGAATGAAAAATCAAATTGGTATATCGTTTATTGTATGATACCCTGAAGTATCTATCTTTCTCTCTTGAACAATGATGACAAGAGATCTTCTCTCTCCAAATGCAATCTATCTATCTTTTTATATGTCTGTAGTAACAGTTAACCACAATATTTCAAATGCATATATCATACAATTGATATTCATTATATTTGTAATAATTAAATTTAAAAAATGTTATTTTAGACATTAGTCATTATTAGCATAGATTAAATATAATAATAAAGTATATATTTTAATCTATGTAAAACTCATTATTTTATTGTAATAATAAGGTATTTCCTTTAACAGCATTTAGAGTACCTAATAAATAAAAATAGATACATACCCACACAGCATTTTAATATTTCCCAACTATGGTAAAAATATGGAATAATGGAAACATTGTAAAAATATTAAGTCAACATTTTAGTGCAACCATAGAGTCCAATATTTTGCTATCATGAGAATAAAATATTTATACAATATAATTAGTCAAATATTCATTATTCAAGCACTCTAAAATATTCACAAAATATTATCATTTCCCAAATGCTGTGTAGGTATAGTAATAACATGACGGTTTTTGGTACATTTTTTTTCTGAATATAGGTCATAATGTAACCCCATTTTTAAAATTTAAAATTGTATTTAGGTAAGATTTATTTTTAAATTTCCTTTATGTTTATTTATTAAATTACATATATGGGATATGTTTAAAAGAAACATAATCACTTATTATTATTTTTATTTTTAATATGTTATTTTTATTTTATTTTATTTTATTCACTTTGTAGTTTCTTAGAACTTCAAAAATTACAATATTAAAGACTTCAAATAAAATGTAATTAATAACTATTAATTACTAATTTGCATAGTTATTATTAATAATGAATGCTAATATTTTATTGTTGGTTGTGGGTTATACTTATATTGAGAGCATATTGGGTAGGTATAGCCGTATAGGTAAAGAGTAATATCGGCCCCATTAACAATAATACTACTAATAGTAGTAAGTATATTTTAGGTATATAATATAATACCCAAATTTATAAAAATAATACAAAAACTATGGCTTTACACCCAAAATAATGAACTAGAAATAGAAAAACAGTTTTGATAAAATGTTTAATATTTCAGGATCAGGTCATTCGGGTACCAATTACTTAAATTTGGGTATTTTTTAAGCACGCGGGTTATTATTTAATATTAAAATTGTTGTACTAATGATAGTTTTACCTATATTCTGACAAGCGAAAGAATGCACCGATTCTGCGCACTAGCGCATCCCCCCGCGTCACCCTGCTGTCCAAATCATTACCCAATGGGTTGTGCAGAAAAACTGATTTTGGTCGGCCCGCTGCGCGTTTTCTCGCTGGATAGATTATAGAATACATTATTTATGTAAAATAATATAAAACCTGGGTATATAATTACGGAAGTTTTTCCATTATATTTTTGGTTGTGGCAATTTTTATTACAATACCTTTATGGTTAGCTACTCAACCACCAATTTCTATATTAATCCCACACCACCACAAAAAAAAAAAAAAAAATAGGTCTAAGTAGTACACTACTGTTAGAAATTATAAAAGCTCAAAAAAAAACAAATCCCTTTACTAGCTGATAACTCTGTAATTATTAATTAATAACCAAGATAAAATTACTTCATAGTACATGCCATTTTCTATACAAAAATAAAGATAACAGAATGAATAGTGTTGTAATGATGTAAATAATATTATAAATTATAATACATAGGAATATACCTTTATATAATATAGAAAATAGATTATAGTAACTACACTACGGTATGCAACTGTGACAATTTATTAATATAGTATAACTGTATTTTATATTCCTTCATGCAATTACAGTTGGTGTGATACTGACCATAATATGTGCATTGTACACATCTGAACATTGGTTGTATTGAGAGAAACTCGTAAGACGTAAGTTGTAACTTGTAATACATACAAAACATTTTTTGGGTACTATTCATCAACAAAAATGCATCCCCTCCCACCACAAACAAATCAAATTACGCCACCAGTACAGCAGCACACAACATGTAAAATGTAGGTACATCACATAACATTATTTGTTTATAAATGTTAGTCGATATTTATTAAATAACGTTCCGATATTTAAAAATTAAATTATACGATATTTTATTACTATTATTATTATTATGTATTATTATTTATTAGAGAACAAATCAGACAGACAGGATACAGAAACCGGGTGTGGGACATTCGTCTCGGTTCGTTCATTTCGCCAGAAGATAATGATAAACAAATAAATATTATTATATTATTTCCGTGTTTAAAAGCAATGCTAATTTATAAAAAAAAACAGTTCTGGGTAGTGTTTAGCGTATTACTATATTAATACGAGTTCATGAAAATTACAACTTTAAAGTTTCGGATATGAAAGTGTTTTTTATAAAATAATATGAATATAATAAAATTTATAGTGTTTAACTCATTCAAACCTTAAAACCGTAAATTTTCAATTCTATCGTAAGAAAATCTAAAAACAAATTGGTAGGTACCGGCTCAGATGTAAATTAGGTGTCGTGTGGGTTACTTTAATGCAGTGGTTCCCAACCTCTTCTATTCTACGCCCAATTTGAAGATTTTCAAAAATCTCGTGCACCACTCCTATACCCTGTTCAAAATAAGAAGCACATAGGTGATAATGGGAAAAACCGGTTTTGTTACGTAACTCTATGGCGCTTCTTATTATGAACAGGGTATATAAATTATCGGACGCCGTGACGGCATAAAACGATTAAGTACTTCGGCGAAGATAATGTGTGTTTAGCGGCTAATTTGAATTCTATGTTATACAACTATTATATACGATTCTAAGCGAAGATAGGTCTGTCAACCAATATTAATAAGTATATTTCATGATAATATTATTGCTATTGAAGTAAATTATTTTAGTATTATTATTATGGTAGGTTGAATTAATTTTTACCGAAGACATTGCATTTGAAAATGTTATTGTGTATTAAAAATATAATAATACAGTAAACACACTTAAGGTTTTAAGTACCCACGAATAATATTTTTTAACTATAACAAAATAACTACAATTATTATTATAATTTTATAACTGCTCTTATAACAACTATTGAGGAACCTTATACACATTTTCAAGCTTATAGGCCCAACCGAAAACAATTTTATTGACATTTATAGAAAAAAATTGAATGTTTATCTATAAATAACAAGAATCAAAATATTTTGAAAATAGTATTAGGTATGAAAAATGATAAAATAAATATTTGGTGAAAATGTCAAGTATACAGTTATTTGTTTTTGAATTACAACATAATAAGAAAATTATAAATAGTTAATTTACGGTCTACGGGGGTAAATATCCAATGTCATACAAATTTGAACATCAAACGCTCATAAAAAATTAATTTAACTTTCCGTTAAACTTTTTATTTTTATTTAGGGTAAATAAATTATGAGAAATCTTGTATTAAATTTTCAAATCTTAGATTTAAAAAGAACATTTTTTATGCATTATTAACTCAAAATAATTTCCCAATATTCGTGATTTTGACGAATTATATCAACATTCCTACTTCAAACGCTCATAACTAATTATTGTGAATTCACGCACAAAATTTGTTTTTAATAACACAAATATGAATTAACAACTTATGATGAACATTGTATTACATTTTTAAGGGTTTTGACAAAGCAAATTTATTTTATCGATAATAATAGAATAAAAAACTTCTCAACATAAGCTATTTATAAGAAATAGCTAAAAATGAATAAAAAATTATATAATGCATAATGGACCAGAAAATGGTCATATAAACATTTGGAGAAATTTACATTATTTTCTTAATTTATTTTGGTTGTTTTTTTCTACATTACTGATAACTACTGGAAACTTTTAACTTGTGATCCCAAAGTACCAACTAGATGTTAATTGATTGGAAGCAAAGTAGCTCTTATTTGAAATATAAGGCAAATATTGCATAGTGGAGTTTATTTAATGTAATATATAATTAATAACCTCCCTTTTTACCACGATCTAAAAATCGTTAAAAATCTTTTTTTATTTCTTTAAAAATTCAAAAAAAAACCATTTTGTAGTTATTTATTAATAATAAAGAGAAAAACCATTTTGAATGAATGAAAGCAACTTCAATTTTAAAAAATACATCATAATATTGTTAAATTGTATGATTTTTAAATTTTTATACTTTGATAACTAATGTAGTAATGCTTATATCCAATAAGTAATACAGATCACACTACTCATTTAAATTGTAGGTCATTTTTTATTTGTTTTGTGATATTGTTCAATATATCCATCATAAAACGCTATGCACACGTTAATTATAAATAAATTCAGTTTTATGGTAGGTAACGAAATTATAGTTATAATTAAAATATGTGAGATATTCCCAGCGAATCGTTAATTTCGTTACAAATACCATGGGCCCAAACAAAATATTTGCGTCTAGCAGTTCTTGGTGGATATATTGAACAATATTATTAAACAAAAAAATAATATTTCATACAATTTTAACGAGTAGTGTGTTCTTTATTACTTGTCATGTTGGATTAGCATTAATTATCAAAATGTGAAAATTATTATTATACAATATTATGCTATATTTTTGAAAATAGAAGTTGCTACCATTCATTCAAAATTCATAAAATTTCAAAATTTTTTTTTTCAATAAAAGATTTTATTATTCGATTTTTTTTAGATAGTGGGAAAGGGGAGTGTTTTTGTTATACATCACATTAAAAAAAAAACTGCACTACAATACTGTTTATGTGTGCATTATATTTCGAATTAGAGCTACTGACTTTCCAATTAATTAACAAATTGTATACTCAAACATAGAAACACACTTTGGACTTTACATCAGTAGCGTAGTCAGGGGAGTGCTGGGGGGGGGGGACTTCAGCCAACATTACCATTACATTTTAAAAAAATTAAAAGATTATTTGTATGGTCTATGCAAATTACTGCTAATACAAATTTGTATATCCGTACAGGAACCAAAACCTAAAATAAATCCTCGTCATCAGTATACTAAACTTATGGGAGACCCTAGTTAAACCTAGCTATGTATAAACACATTATCAGCCCCTCCCACTAAAATAAAAATCTTGGCTTCGCCACTGGTTTATATAATATTTTAATTATTAGATTATACTAAATCTGCTAGTGATTGTTTCAATCAGTTATTGGATTCTCCATCACATGTTAAGCTTAATATATATATACATACATTTTTATACTAGAAACAGCATTTATGAATGTTTTTCATCATGGGCGGATACTACGTACATAATTGATAATGATAAACATATTAAATTAAGTAAAACTGTATAACAGTTAATAAAAACATTATTTGGTACCACATAATAGCATCAATCAAGCTGAGGTGAGAAGTCAAATTTAAAACGATCAAAATTTAGGATCAATATCGTTATAGTCATCATTCATCATTATTGACAAAAAAACATTTAGCCTAGATCGAAGGTTATATTCATCAAGAAAGTTCATATTGGATTGATATTTTTTAGTGTTTGGATAAACAAGATTATACAAATATTACAATATTTGTAGCCAAGATGCATTTCGAAACTAATAAAATACCCTACTGGTAAATAGAAACTCAATATTTCTAAGGTCATATATTTTTTGTTTTCTCCCCTTCGTAATCGATGACCTAGTTAAAATTTACGTTAATACTAGAGTAGCTAGGAACGGCCAACAGGCACGATTAACCCTTATTACCAGCATTTATTTCAATAAAATAACAAATATAATAGTATATACTATATATGATTATTGTTAATATATAAATATTAAATATTGCATAACACATAAATTGAACAACATACCAATTATATTAGCAAATACATGTTTATCTAATTATTGGGGAAAAAATATTTAAATTTGTTAACTCGGCTAAATTGCAGATTATATTATAAAATATATTATATTATTACTTTTATATAAATATATAATAAATAATATACAACTTATCTATTTTGAGCTGGGAAAGATGCACTTTCCAATATTCACGCATTATTTTAAAGGGGACCGGCCGCGTCAGGGTAATCAGGACGCTCAACCAGACGATTGTATACTCTCCCGAATTTAATGACCTGTAAAATCTCCCGGGTCTACTCCAGTACTACCTGATGGGAACATGTAATCTCTCCCGGGTCTACTTCGATACTATAGGTACGAAATTGTATTTAAAAAAAATAAATTGTATAATAGTAAAAATCAATGCATTTTGCTGCTGAGAGCTGTAATATTAAAATATAATACTAAACATTCAAATTTAATTTTTATGATAGTGCGAACATACTTATACACATTTCAAAAAACTTAAGGTTTGTTTTACTTATTTTATTTTTGTTTATTGTAACTTTGAATTTTTATGTACACTTCAATTTGAAAATCTGTTAGGGCGATAAATTGATGAGTACTAGAGGTCTACTATCTAAAAAAATAGCCGGTTCATAGTGTAGCAATAATATTTAAAACAGTGGTTCTCAACGGGGGCGATATCGTCCCCCAGTGGGCGGTGAAGTGTCACCAAGGGGCAGTGAACTAGTTTTGGGTGATAGAGGGGCGGCAAGCGTGTTCACGCAAAAACGCTGTACATGGTGCGACCTAAAAATAATACATACCTACTTGATAATTCATTTAATAACTATATAATAACTTATCTTTGATTGTTGACAAAAAATAAATGAAGAAATTTAAATTTTAAATGTTAAATTTTCCTAACTATCAACTCCTTTTCTATCTTTCTCCACATACTCTTAATTATAGTATTGTCACATAGGAGGGGGGCGTTAAAAAATTGATTGCCACTCAAGAGGGCGGTAATTTTAAAAAGGTTGAGAAACACTGATTTAAAACAATTTGGGAGAGTTTACACATTTCCTTCAGGTAAACATAATGTTGAACCGGGAGAGTTTACATATTTTGTTCATATACTGACCTCAGTGGCGGATTTAAGGAGGGACAGAGGGCTTCGACATTGACCTAGCATCTAGGTTAGTAAATTGGGCCGTTTTTAAATATTTGTGTCGTAAAACTTGAAAAAAAACCAACAACTAAAAAAAAATTCTAGATCCGTCATTGATTGACACTGTAGAGTTTACCATACAATCGAGAATTTACCTCGGCCGCTCAACCACATGTTATGGTCCGGCAGAACGTAGAATCGACAGGAACTGGGTTAAATGCGTTATTGTGATATCTACAATAATTATAAAAACTAACGCAATTTATTTTAATGTGTTATAACCACCCCAAAAAAAACTCAGTGTGACAAAGTCTATATTTTATAGTTAGGGGTCGCCGTAATATATTACATTTTATTTATTATTATAATAACGCACTGAGTAATTTATTTATAGCAAATGTAGGTAAGTACACAGAATTATTATTATTATTAGTTATTCTGTGGTAAGTACAGTATTATTTTTTCTATTGACCCGTCTGGTGTCTTCCGTGTATTAGTGTATTACAATATTATTATGGTAAGTTCGGATTCCAGTCCAGATTATGTAATACAAAATATTTGATACTCATTTTAAATATGATTAATAAGTTTGACATTTATAAAAAAAGTCTAAAAAACGGGTAAGTGGAAGTCGCTCTGCTGTACACTACGTTACAAGTGGGTGATTGTAATGGATGGTATTAAATTTGAATTCGATGATATAATATTATTGTATGTGAAAAACGATAAAGAGCGGAGACGGTTTGTCAGCCTAGGATATTTTATATTTAATTTATATTATTATTATTAATACGGTAGCCAGTTAAGTTAACTACATATTTCAGCACATTTTACTTTACCATTAATTAAAAAAATATGATAATTATAATTTGGTGTAAGTTTGAACATTTTTCTTTTCATTAAATTTTTCATTATTTTTTTGTACAGAAGTTATGTATTAGATGTTACTAGTAGACCGTAGTCACGTTTCCAACTTCGGCATATTATGTAATAATAGTATTAAAAATTCGTAATATTACTTACTTAGTAGTAATAACAAAAACTGTGATAATCATAAATAATAATTAATAACGATAGTGATAATACACCAACTATATTATTGTAAGCCGGTAAGTGGTTTGTGTTTAATTAACAAATGGTCTATAACTAAAAAAAATTAATAATTAAAAATTGATACAGAAAATTTTTTTAAATGAAAATATAGGTACAGCTCTAGAATCTATAGCTATGGAATACGTGTTATAAATCTCATACGTTTCCAAGAATGTAAACTGTTGTTATTTGTTATGGTAGATTGGTATAAGTTATAGATCACCTATGTTGAATGTCAGTTGTTTATATAGTTGTAACCATGAGTCTAAATATTATTATTATTACTGTTAATCATTATACCAACCTATCTGTGTGTTGTTTAATCTAAATACTCGGCGTGGATTCACATTTCCTAATAACAAAAAACATAGTTTATACTTTTATAGGTAAAACTAAAACGATGTATATTGTTCTTTGACGAGTTTTTGGTTATATAATTAAGTTAAAGGATTGCATTTTATATATTTTTGATATGCCATTTCATCATATCAAGTTTTTTATCTATAAGTGCATAAAATCGTTCTCCTTTTAAGTAAGATCAACCAAATTTAATAATTGTTTTATCTAACAGGCCGCATTTAACTCTGTTTTTAAATATTTTAATCTCAAACTTTATAACTTATGGCTTGTAATTATGTCTTCAAAAATTATACAATTTTAAGCTTTTTTTTACAAATTATAGGTATCGTTATTTGAAATAAAATAAAAATCAGAGTTCAATACGGCCAGTAGAAAGTCTTCTTATTTCAGACAAAAAAATTGTTATTAAGATCCGACAATTGTATAAGGTCTGAGAATTATTTCTGTTAATTCATTTTTCTTAATATAATACACCGTATTAACTCCCGCATCCCTAAATAGGTATCGGGCAGTATAATAGATTATATATAGTGGAAAAGTACTATTTATAGCTATAGCTGGTGGCAACTAAAATTTAAAATATAATTTACAGATTTTATAAAATTACAGAAAATGTTAAAAACCGGCACCCGGGCCTTAATACCATACAGATAAAGGTATACCTACCTCGTATTTGTATAAACACATAAGTGTAATTTACTAATTTAAATGCACAATATTTATTTTTATTTTTTTTGTTTTTATTTTTAACTATTTATTTACAATTGTTTCGGTTTATCATTTTGTATTTGTAATTAAACATTTTAATTGTCACAGCAATTTTAAGCCAACCCACATGACCCAACAGCATGTTGTTGCGAAGCCAACTCAATTCAATAATCTGCGCAAATAATTCCTACCTTACAAAAATCAATTCATGAAATCATTTTGATTCATAGTCGACACTCGTTAAAATTACTACTTAACGTTATGTTTACTGTCGGTAATTAGACAATTTTCAGAATACTATCACTATGCCTGTACAGTGTACTTGTATTCTAAATTTAAGAAAATGGGTAATATTTAATAAATAAGATTTACATAATACATTAATGTATACCCTCGTGACTTTATGTGGTAACAAATTATAGAATATATCTGAAGCTAATGACCTTTATGTCGAGACGTAAATTATTTAATTTAAAAATAGTAATAGATATTTATTTAATAGCTTAATTAAGCTATTTAGTTTTACTCTCTAGATATGCATATTATTATTTATTAAACGATACATTATTTTCTTTAATTTGCAGCTAAAAACAAAGTTGTAAAGCATTTGGTTTATATTTTATTGTATACATATATAATATCATAAGGTTAATTATTATTAAATACAGTCGAATTCACTTAAATGTCAATGAATTCATGAACTTTGAAGGATCAAAGTATTTTATTAATTATTACTTTGTTAAATATATAATGGTACCATATATGGTGGTACCAGCGCCCAGGAATGACTGCTACCAAGAATATACATGTATTAAGGGGATTCGATACAGTGATTTTCTGTTTTTGTCTAACACACACGCGACAAAGGATTTTAGACTGGTTTTTTGCCAAACATACCAATTGATTTAATGAATCGATAAGAACTCTAAAAACAGATTTGAATTTGTCGTCAAGTCAATTTGAAATCGACTTTCCCACATTTTTGATTTTTTGATTTTAACTTCTCCAAAAATTAAAATGCGACAATTTTTAAATACTCTTTTCTAATATGACATTTTTAGGAATTTTGGGATAATATCTAACATGTGGAAAAGTCGATTTCAAGGAAACTTGACAACAAATTCAAATCTGTTTTCAGAATTCTTATCGCTTCACTAGTTCAATTGGAATGTTTGGAAAAAAACACGTCTAAAATACTATGTTGCGCATGTGTTAGATAAAAACAGAAAATCAGGGGGCTGCAGCCGATGAAAAAAAGTGACTTTTAGACCAATAAGCTAGACAAAACTGGAAGAATTTGGTTTGACAGATTTTAATTTTGAAAACAGATTATGATTGATCAACAAGTTTATTAGGGAATGATCGAGGCGATTTTGAATATTATTTTTTTCAGCTGTGATATCCAAGAATAAAAATATCGAAAAAATATCATATTTTTGTATTTATATTATTCATTATGACACTAACAATAATTGGAATATTCAAAATCGCCTCGATCATTCTCTAGTAAACATGTTGATCAATCATAATCCGTTTTCAAAATTAAAATCTGTCAAACCAAATTCTTCCAGTTTTGTCTAGCTTATTGGTCTAAAAGTCATTTTTTCATTGACAGAAGCCCCTTCCAGCCCCATTAAGGTTTATTATATGATACGGAATTTAAATATATTGAAAAACATTATAACAAACAAAATTAACGTTTAGATTGGTCAAATCTACATTAGTTTTGACTTTTGACAAAACCGGCTGCAGCCCCCTTAAGGTTAGCCCACTTCCATGGTTATATAAAAATCTGATACTATAGTTATGTCTGAGGATAAATATCTATATTTGGACTAATAATCAAAATTAAAAAATACATTATTGATTATTAATGTCATACAAATTATGTCTAACCTAACAATTTATTTTTCGAATTATGTTTTTAGAACTTTTGTATATTAACGAGTTAAAAATTATGGTACCATCAGAGTTTGTTGTTCGGGCTAGTCTACTACTTGTCAAACTATAAGTTAGGTTACCGTTATAATATTAGCTTAGGTCTAGACGACTAGACTCTAGTAGTCTAGTTTAATCTAGAAACTCACTCAATCCCCCGTATCATACTTTAACTGACAAGGTTGGGTCTTATGTTGTTTTGCGTATACGAAAAATAAAAGGAAAACCGGGACATTAAAAACGACATTTATACTTCAATTTTCAAAACTAAGTCCGGGCAACAAATTCTGAATGCATCGTCGATCTTAACTTGTTCAAATATGTAGGTAAGTTACAAAAAAAATCAAAATTCGTGATATGCGTGGTAAATGTAGCGCATATTCGTAAAAAACGGAAATTTACGAACATCAGAAGATTACAAGAATGAAGAAAGCAAGAAAAAATGTTGTAACATCGTTCTTAAATAGTTAATATATAGGTTCTTAAATTAGGTTAAGTTAATTAAAAATAATCGACAAAAAAAGGCCACCAGGTAAATAAATGTTGTTCCCAAATTATTGAAGTTAAGTCTATGTTAAACAAAAATGTAATTTGTAGAACAAGACTCAAGGTTAGCAGACCCTGATCCTAAGAAAAGTGTAGTCTGAAAAGCTCATATAAATGTAACCAATGCGTGGTATGATTCCCCATTTTTTCCTTCAATAATGAATTTATTCAAATTCAGATTTTTGGAATTTTCAAATACACTCAAAGATCATGTTTTCAAATTCTTGAATTTTTTTGTACTACTTAAGGAGTGTCCTGTGGCGATCCAAACTTCTGTATTTTAAATGAGAATCCCCCTTTTTTACTGTAAATTATTTAGTGGATAATTTTGATGTATCTAATTCCAAATTTGAATGTGAAGTTTCTTAGTTTTTAAAATGTTTATATTAGGGAGAAACGGAGAATATTCCTAATAGATGGTTTTCCATAAATATAAAATAGACCTAAGATTTGATTTTTTTCGTAATATTTAATAATATTACCTTTACCTCCTTGGGCTATTTTTACAAATAATTAATATTATAGACTACAATTTTCAAATCACCATAGCCCCCATAATATCTTATAAATCCATTACTATGGAACTTTTATCCTTAGATACTATAGTACGAGGCATTGACACATACTTTTTGTAGTATATCGTTGTAATGCGTAATTTACAATAAATAATATAGCTGAGGGAGAAGTAATGCTATCAGTTTCCCCCTTAGTTCGCCATAACACTTGAAAAAAAAATTATATAATAATACTTATAGAATATAAAAATGTTATTTAAAACTATTAAATACCAGATGAGTAAATGATAACGTTCAACATTTTTAAAACAATGTGTTGCTGAAGACTTATAAACAACTTTTCTACTAGCCTAAATACAGAAATTGTAATGTGTAGGGACACAAAAAGTAAAAACAATTTTAAAACTGTTTGTTGATTAAATGCGTGTTTTCTTATAACTACCTATCAAAATTAATATTCCCTACAAACTTCAATTTTAATTATTTTACAAATATGAACCAAATGTTGGCCACCGATGGGTGTTAATTAAATAATAGGTAAATACAAGGGTAAATAAGAGCAAGTACCAATTATTATTTCCAAATTATTATTGTGAATAACAATACCTGATTGCTAATTAAGTAACACTATGGCATTATTAAAATTTGTAAGTAGGTACCTACTATAACAGGGATGGCAAACCTTTTGAACACTGCGTGCCCAAAATTACCTTTTTTTTTTTTTTAGAGCGTGCCATGAAAAAAATTATATTTTGTTATATTATAAATTTTTACCTATTACCTATAATACTATATATTATATATTATACAATAGTAAAAATTTTTGCGTGCCCACAAAATCTTTTCGCGTGCCATGGATTAGCCATCCCTGTACTATAATATATGAGTGCAAAAATGTACTATTATAAATTTAAAATGTACCTAGATAGTTGCTTTCATTTTATTTGGTTTTCTAACAGATTAGTTAAATTATTACATCTATTAACTATTAATACTATTATATTATAAAATATAATTGGAGGATGCTTTGGGTTAAAATCAAATCAATAACCACAATTTCAGCATTTCAGGTTAGGTAGTTTACCTATTCATCAGATAAGCATGTTGGCTACAGTAATATCATCTTCGACATGCACTCAAAAGTATAGACTATACTAAAATAAACCTAAAATAAAATAAACCAAAGAAATTTCAGTTAAAAAATTGAATAGATAAACTAACAATGATAGCTAATACTTCTGAACATTATACAAATTATCTACGAGTTAGAACGAAGGTAATATACCCCCAGCATTCAAAATTTTCCTCCTTGATGGCTTGACATTCTCTACCTTGGAAACTTATCATTGTGTACTCTGTTTTCTCATCGTTTATATTCAGTCCTACCTTCCCTGCCATCGTCATGAGTTTCCTACACACTCGTTTTACCACTTCTTTAGTGTCTCCAAATATTGCTATATCATCCGCATAAGCTAAGATATTTATGTTTGAGTTTCTCAATGCTTTTTCGTTGTTATTATTTATATCTCTAATAACTTTTTCTAATATTAGGTTAAACAATATTGGTAACAGTGCATCTCCTCATCTAAAGCCCGTATTAACTTTAGCTGGGCCTGACACTTCAAATGCTACCTTTATATTAATTTCCGTATTTTTCAAGTTGGCCTCAATTTATTTTATTAGTTTGTTAGGGAAATTGAATTCTTTTAACTTGTTAAAAATGCTTTGTCTGTGGACAAAATTATAGGCTTTTTGTAATCCATAAATAATATACACTTTTTTTGAATTCCCACGATTTTTTCAAAATCTGACTTGAAAATTTGATCTGTTGTTGGCCAGTTGTGTCTGAAACCACTTTGGTAATTTTCCAGAATCTCTTCAGCTATTGGCTTAATCCCGTCTAATGTGGAATAGGAAAATACTTTAAAGGCCACGTTTAGCAAGGCTATTCCTCTAAAATTATTACTATTGACACAAATAGGGGGCAGTGGCGTTAAATTCTATTGTCTTGGCTTAACTGCCGCGGCGAAATGTGTCCTGCAGCAATTCACCGCCACCGCTGTAGTGTGTGGGGACCTTTATAAATACTGATAATTGTAATAATTATTATATTAACATTATAACCACACTACAAGACTAAATTAATAATCAAATCAATCTTACCTCCCATTATCAAAGTCACCTCAAACTACGATACACACATTACAGTTTTCAGTATTTTGTATATAAATTTACTTACCTACTCACACATATAACAATATAACAACATAATATTTTATTATTTTACTGCAGTCAATTGAACAACTTTATATATATTTAATCTATGACTAAATTACACATGCACAAAATACAGTCTGTAGACAATATTTTGTACATTATTGGATCAACCCCCCTCCCCCAATCAAACACAACTGGAGGCCAATAAAACATTTAAAACTGTTTTGATTCTAATAAATTAAATTAAATAATTAAATAATAAATGTATATGTAGGCCCTAGACCTATTTAAGTTATGTAGATAAAATGTATGGAACTTTTTAGTTTTTTGTCATAGGAAGGTGATCAACATTTAGGATGTTTAGCAGAATTTTAAATATCTATATAAAAAAGCATAAGTTTAAATAGCTTCTTAATAAAAATAATTATTTAATTGGTTTTAATTTGCTAGAATTGGGTACCTACCTAATGTTATTGTAGTAAAAACTGAAAAAAAATATAAATTATAGACACAGATATATTATTTATTTAAATACCTAGTTGAATGTAAATAAATTATATATTTATAATAGGTACATTATTTATTGATAAAAAGTTTAAAATTAGTTTAATACCCCCGTTAATACCTAAATAAAAGTTTAGAGTATCAAGCAAATATAATGGGTACTTACATGGCTATATACCTACTTAACTAATATACCTATGCTGAAAAAGCTAATGACGCTTATCTATTTTTCACATAAACCTGAGCATAAAACATAGTTATTATCGAGATTATTATGAAGAATAGAGTAGGTACCTATTGAAATTTTACTAAAATATGCTCAGATACAGATTCAGGTTAAATTATGGACATTCCAACAATATTTTTAAGTGATATCATAATATAAAAGGTATATTTTAAATTAACTCAACTTAACTTATTTTAACAATTCAACCAAGTTATGCATAGCTATATCTTAAATAATAACCTTGTGTTTTTACAAAATAAAACATTTTAAACATGCTAGTAACCATGTTACTTTCATAAATCACCTGAT
This sequence comes from Metopolophium dirhodum, assembly GCF_019925205.1. Taxonomy (NCBI): domain Eukaryota; kingdom Metazoa; phylum Arthropoda; class Insecta; order Hemiptera; family Aphididae; genus Metopolophium; species Metopolophium dirhodum. The sequence goes on from NC_083562.1 coordinate 33,275,941, forward strand.
AAATCATGTATCAACCTAATAACTGCTAATAACTATATATTTCATATTATATAACACCAATAATACATCAATAATATTCTAGTTATATCTCAGCATTTTAGGGTGAAATAATATAATATGGATTTAAAAATCATTAAAAGAACATTGTGCTGCCATTACCAAAAGACCAACTGGCTACTACTACACACATGAATATCCTTGTATAGATATATATAGTTTTCGGGAAATTGGGCAATATTTAAGTTGTATTGCACTCGATAACGTATAACGCGACATTTACCTATGATTTACTATTTCGAGTTGTAGTTCACGTTAGATAATGAATAATAATAATCTCGACGATAATATTAGTAACAAGTATACACTTACAGTCCAAGTGTTTCTTTTTCGGTCCGATCAGCTCTTCGGTGGTGGCCTTGCACACGGATTTGGCCAGACCTTGTCCAGCTAAACTGTGTCGGGCAGCCAGCAGTCTATCTTGTATTGTTTGACCGGCCATCGCAGACGATTTTTCGCGTATGAGCGGTGAGCGGTTTTCGTTTCTACTTCTCTCTCCGGTCGTTTAGCACTGCCAGGCGGACTATATACCTGGGCGGTTTTAACGAGCGTAATGGAGAAAAAATCTACCTGTTCAAACGCCCGGAAACGAATTCGCGAACGATTTTGCACGTAGACGATTTTTTTCCTCCACCGTTACGCGCGGTTAAAGGGGAGACTCGAAATCCTAGCTAACGTCGTCTGTGGTGGACTGCACTGCCGTCTCAGTCTGCTAGCCAGTAGCCTGTCGCCGACGTTCCTGATAATAATAATAATGACAGCGATGAAAAAACACACACGCACACGCACACGAACTACTTATCACGGTTCAATAAGACCGTCGTCGGATTTGTTTGGCCGGTAGATCGCAGCCGCCTCGTCATCTGTGGACGAGATCGCATATAATTTTGCGGTGGTGGTGGCGATCGTCGGGGACCGTCGTCTTCGTACGGCGCAAACGGACGAACAATAATTTCCCCTGTTTCCCACAAACGGACGTGTACAAAAGGACGGAAAGCGAAAAGTTTTATTTGAGGAGGTATCGATACGAGATTTCGCGACTTACGTCCCAGTGTCTCACTAGTCACTGGCCACTGTAGTCTGCGACTGTTCGGCGGCGCGGCGGGGTTTAACTTTTAACACTTTCGCACCCGTTCGCAGGAGCAAAAATAATATTTCAGAACCTTCTGCGCGTGCGCACACGAGGTCATGGTCGAGTTTTCCCCACCCCCGATTCAACATCACTGTTATCACTCATCTCCCGCCTGACTGATAACAAAAATCGCTTCCGACTTCCGAGTTCCGAATTTCCGATAGATCGACTTCAGACTACCTAGTTCAGTACTTCACGTAATCACGTTAGTAAATTTCTTCAACTGGTTGCTAATATTTATTGGTATTTTTGAGTTTCGGACAAAAATTATTGTGTTATAGTAAAATAGTCAAATAGTCAATAGAAGATTTACTGACATAATCTCGAGGTAGACGATTTAAATAGAAAACTTCATAACGATGGTTCGAACAGCTATTTTGTCTAGATCCAATTATCGACTGTGTAAGCGATATGTAGCGGAAGAGGTAACTAAATGTTTTTTTTCTTTTATTTATAAAAAATGAATCAATTGTATAAAATCATTGTTTGAAAAAATGTACATTTAGAATACCTAATTAATATTTAGATAAAAGTATGTTCCAAATCTATTTAATCTATTTATTAAGCAATAGAAATAACATAACACTAAATTATCTACCTACAATCTACATGGTCTGTATTATTTAATATTTATTTTAATTTTGTAATTATCTATATCAACGGAAATCTACTGCCCAATTCAGATTTAACCAATATGTTTTTGACCAAAAAAAGCCGTGCCCGGTTAAGTAAAAAGTTTCAAAAATAATATCAACTTTTAATTGTTAAAATTATTGTAAAAATAATAATTTGTTAAAATACTAATTTAATGGATTTTTAAAAAATGTGATAGTTCTTATGAGTTAGATAGATATTTTGGTTACTAAAATGTTGATTTTAAAATGTTTCAGGTTGCCTGTGCAATTAATAAAAATTCAGCAGATGTAGTAAATGATTTCGTTGCTAATCTAAAAATAGGAAAAGGAAATTCTATGAATGATATTGGTTTGCACATGCCTCTTAATATTCTTCAAAAACATTTTGGAACAAATTCATTAAAAGATTTTAAAATACCAAGTCATGAAATAACAACTTCTCAATTTAATCCTTACCATGTAATAATACATTTAAATAAATATGATTTTATAAACAACATACTTAAAAACAATATTGGTATAACTCGTCAACATTGTGTGCAGAATTCTAAACCTTGCATCATTGACTTTAGGTAATTGGTAAGTTTAGTTCACCATGTGTATTTAAAATATAATGACTTTTCAATCACTGATCTCTATGTAAAATTAACACACTTTTCAATCATTGCAGTTCTCCAAACATTGCAAAACCATTTCATGTTGGTCATTTACGTTCAACTATTATTGGAAACTTCATTTCTAACTTAAGAAATTTTATTGATGGCCGTGTTGTACGTATTAACTACTTGGGTGACTGGGGACCTCAGTTTGGTTATACTCTACTAGGATTAGAACAAATGAAACCAGATATATCTAAAAACAATATGACAATAGAATCTTTACACAACGCATACATACTAGCCAATCAAATGGCAAAAAATGACTCGAGCATTCATGACAAAGCCAAATCTATATTCAATGATTTAGAATGTGGTAATTCTACTTCTGATATCAATAACCTATGGAATGAATTTAGATCCATCACTATTAATGAATTAGAAGTTATTTATAAGAGACTGGGAATAGTCTTCGATGAATATGATTGGGAATCAAAATATTCAAAAGAGAAAATTCAAGATGTTCTAAAACACCTAAGTAAAATTGGTTTATTAAAACTTAAAGAAGACGGATCTACTGTTGTGCTTTCTAATAATCAAGAAATCACTATTTTAAAAAATGATAATTCTACATTATACCTAACACGAGATATCGCTGCAGCTCTTAGACGCCACAAATATTATGGTTCTGAAGATTTATTTTATGTAGTTGATAATACTCAAAGCAAACATTTTTACTTACTGAAATCCTTAATTGCACAAATTAATTCAAATATAAATGTGCATCACATTCCATTTGGAAGGATACATGGTATGAGCTCAAGGAAAGGCCAGGGAATATCATTAGATCAACTTCTAAATCAGGCAAAATCCACTATGATCCTAAAAAGAAAATATTCTGAAAGTTGGTACATATCTATAATAATTAGGGTTTGAGACTAGCTGCATTTGTTTATTTATACAAATGTATGTTTTCCTGTGATGGTTGTAAAATATTCTAAATAAGATATAAATTAATTTTTTCAATGTTGAAACTAAAAACAAAAATTAACTTTGCATATTTATCCATATTTTATTATATTTTACAAAAAAGCCATTATATACAACATATTTAATCATTTCAACATTATTATTATAATATTAAGGCATATTCATAAACATTTTATTTTATTCCTGTTTTTCCGGTTTTGTTATCTATATATTATAGAGTATTTTTTGTAATTTTAATTGCATGTTTAAAATAATGTTATTGCAATGAGTCTCGAGCCCTAATAATAATGCTTTATTATTATTATTGTTATCATCCCTTATTTATTTTAATTATTTTCAGCTACAAAAATTAATTCAGTGGACGATGATGAAGTAGCCGATGTATTAGGAATATCTGCTATAATAATAAATGATTTAAAACAAAAGCGGAAAAAAGATTACAATTTTTCTTGGGAGTCAGCATTACAGGTATCTATTTTTAATTTTTATTTGAGTCAACTGACCAAGTTTGGTTTAAGTTATGGATTAATTTGTTCAGTATTTAATCAGTTATTTTAAGAATATTGTCAAATGTTAAAATATTTTATAATGTATCATTGATAATAATCATTACACCAAATTAGGAAGTACTGTGTATATCTTATTTATTTATTTTTAGGTAAATGGAGATACTGGCATTAAACTTCAATATACCCATTGCCGTTTAATAAGTTTAGAAGAAGTTAATTGCAATATAACCTTACCAGATGAAGTTATTGCAGAATGCTTTACTGAAACTGTCGCATTGGACTTAATTTTAGAAATATGTCGGTAAGTTATTTTTACCAATATAAATAAGGATCTAATTATTATAATAAGTATTATGTGTAATAACATTTGTCATTTAGTGTCATATTTTCAATATGTCAATCGATTTTTTGATATGATGTAGGTTCTAAAAATAATTACTGATGCTTACAATTTTTGTCAAAAATCTACATAATGTTGAATTTTTTTTTCATTTTTATGACTCAAATTCAAGTTGAGTGCAGCAATTTTAAAATATTCCTATTGTTTTAATTTGTTTGTTTGAGACTTAAAATAAAATCAAAAATGTAGTATATACGATAGTAGATCTCAAGTAAGTCTCATGAAAAACTAAAATCTGCATTTATTAATCTTATGAATTGACATAATAGAATTAATATATTGGATATGAAGTAGACAAAAAAATAGTCAACCACCCTTTCTAATCTCCTTAAATTATTGAAAATTATTACAAATTAAAGTTTATACCATTTTACATCACTGTACATCTAATAAAATTGTATACTAATTAAAATATAATATAAATTTGTTTTTTTCAGATTTGAAGATATATTAACTGAAACTAATCAAGAATTAGAAGCATGTATTTTAGTTAACTATTTATTTCGATTATCCAATTGCATCAACAAAGCCTTAAAAGTTTTAAATGTTAAAAATTCTAGCAGTACCATTGCTCAGCAAAGAATTTTGTTATTTTGCAGAGCTAGAGAGACACTAAGTTCTGGAATGAAAATTTTAGGATTAGTACCATTAAAATGTATGTGATTTCAAATCACCATCATGTAATTTTAACTTATTTTACTTAGTAATTTCTGTTCCACTGTACAAATGTAAAGAATAAAAATAAATAATAGTTTTTCCTTAAACTCTCATTTAATGTTATAACCTACTATAAATATATTACTATAGATTATTATGAATAATCTAAGATATTTCAATCTCCATGGATTGTAGATAACCATAATTATCCACACGAGTTATCTCAGTTAGTAAGATCCAGTAATCTGTTAACAGATTTTAGTTGTATATAATTTTTTTAAAAATGTATTTTTTAATAATTGTGGTTTTTAAATTACAAGTTGCAATCAAGTATTGATGTAATATCTCTTAACAATTTTAATACCTTATTTAGCTTTACTAATGCATTATAAAACTGCCAAACATAAAAATAAAAATTCATATTTTCATAAAATATGTGAGTTAACACACTTTTAACCTGATTAAATAATTAACTACGTTTGAATTTCATCACTCATCTATACTTTTAAAAGTTTTCATGGATATTTAATAGTTTAAAAATGCACATGTGTGTGTCAGCCATCAAGTGTTGTACATTTACACAATTACAACATATTTACTAATGCATATTTTATGGTAAATTGCATTCACCTGTATTTCGAGTGCAAATGCTTTCTAAACCAGACATTAAACAATAAAATAAAATCTTTAAGTACTAAATAATGTATGTCATAATAATATTATACATACCGTATATTGTTAAACATTTCATTGTTGAAAACACTTATTCTTAAGAGGACACACTAGTGAACAAAATATGGTATACAAACATGGTTTTGTAGATAAGGGTGACTAGACTTCATCGGCAGGGGCAGCCTATCTAATAGTGAACTGAAAAAAGCCCTATGCACCCAAATGCCGTATTTTTTTAAGCCCCCCCCCCTCCACAATGAAATATTTATATGATTTTAAAAAAAAGTCTAAATTATCTATTAACAATAATAATCTACAGTAACTTCAGAAATAGTATGGATTACACCACCTAGCTACAAATCAAAAATAATACAACAATAATATCAATAATACCTAGATGCGTACCGTACCGTCGTCGCCTGTCTAAAGTCTTTATAGTAGGTCTTTCCGATTTCGGAAGTCAGGAAATCAATCTTTGTAAGTAAATGGTAATTATAACAAAACCCACAAAAAAATCAAGTTTTAAAAAAAAATAAAAGTTGTAACCCCTCTGACTTAAAACTCGGTTGACTGGCACCTTTCAAAAATTGCAGGGGCAGCCCAGGCACCCTAGGTTGTCATTGTTGACACGCCTATGGTTTTGTAATTCAAGTTATACAGTTTATTGAAGCGGTGTATAGTAAAAATACCTCTTATAAAAATTGTAAAGGAAAATTTTTTTAACAATGTAAGAAGCCCAATTTTTGATATTTTTATTAACTAGTTAATAATTGATGCTACTTAAACTCATGAAAGAAATTTTAAAAATGATATGGTTAGTAAATAATTTAAAAAATATACTCAAGTTAGGTAATTCACAAAAATAATATTTTTAAAAATTTTAAAATATAAACTACTTGACTTAAAAAAATGTTTTTACCATCAAAATAATTCTTATATACTAATTTACAAATTGGCTATTTTGAATATTTCCAAAAAATTTAATATAAATTTTCAGTATTATATTTTACGTTTAGTGCAAGTGACCACAAATTATATATAAAAAGGTGGATAAGTGGATGTCGCTCTGCTGTACAGTAGGTTACAAGTGGGTCACTGTAATGGATGGTGTTAAATTTGAATTCAATGATATAATATCATTGTATAAGAAAAACGATTCTGAGCGAAAACGGTCAGTCAGCCTATGATTTTACCAAGTATATTTGATGATATTATTGTGAATAAAGTAATTTATATATAACCTATTTACGTGGAGCCTTGTTTTAAATTTTCAATCCTTAGCCATAAAAGTTAAACATTTTATAAATTTTTAACCACAAAATTATTAATAAATTATAAATTTGATAAATGTTGTCAAAATTTGAACTTTAAATGCTTATAAAAAAAAATTGTGCCTATGTATTTTTAATATTTTTCAACTGCTATTAGAACGATATATCAGGAGCCTTATATTAAATTTTCACGCTTTTTTACCCAACAAATAACAATTTATTGATATTTATAGAAAAAAAAACTAATAAAATTGAAAACTGACAATGTCCGTAAACAGCTCAAAAAGAGTCAAAATATTTTCAACATTTTATGGTGTATAGAAAATGCTAATATGAACATTCAGTGAAATTTTCAAGTATCTACAGTCATTCGTTTTTTAATTACAATAAAATAAGAAAATTGTTACATGAGAAATCGAGTAAATATCAAATGTTGTAAAAATATAAATTTCAGACGCTCATAAAAATTTAATTTAAGTTTCTTCTAGACATTTTTTTTTTTGATAAAGATAGACAAACTTATGAGTAATCTTATATTACATTTTCAAATCTTAGATTTAAAAAGAAAAATTTTTATGAATTCTCATCAAAATAATTTGCTATTTTTCGTGATTTTTCCGTATTTTGTCAAAATTTGAACTTTAAATGCTTATAATTAAAAACTGTGACTAAGGATTTTTAATTTTTTTCATCTGCCTTTGAAAAAATAACCTAGGAGACTTGTATTAAATTTTCAAGCTTTTTTACTCAACAGATAAAATTTTATTGATATTTATAGAAAAAAAAAACTAAAAAAATTGAAAACTGACAATGGCCGTAAACAGCTCAAAAAGAGTCAAAATATTTTGTAAATTTTACGGTGTATAGAAAATGCCAATAAAAACATTCAGTCAAAATTTCATGTCCCTACGGTCATTTGTTTTAGAGTTACACCAAAAACCAAAATCGATTTTCTGGAAAACAGATTTTGCGTAAAAATTCCCGTTTTTCCTTAATTTTTCTTTCGTTTTTCACGTCGCTTGTGAAAACTACTGGGAAATTTTTACTTTTGACCCCCCAAAGTACCAACTAGATTCACTTTCCTATCAGAAAAGTTACTATTGAAGAAAATCCAAGCACTTTTACTGTCCTATAAAAGGTGATGACAGGCACAAAAATAAAAAAATAAAAAAAAATAAAAAATTTAAAAAAAAACACACATCATTGTAGAATCAATACATTCATCGCTTCGCTCAGAATCTAAAATACTAATTAGCGTAACTGAAAATCTAATAACTATAACCGGGCGTAGACACATGGAATTTTCACCAAATATTTATATTAGCATTTTCCATGTATGGTAATATTATAAATATTTTTTTGAGCTAATTATGCCTTGAGAAATCTGTAAAATGTTGCACATTTTAATACAAGGTTCCTTATAAGTTTCTTTTATGGAAGATCAAAAATATTAAAGTACATAGACACGATTACACAGGATGTAACAGGAAGAACTGACAGATGAAATAACTTTTGTTCTATTCAATATTTTGAAATTTTTTTTAGATTCTGAGCGAAGCGATGAATGTATTGATTCTACAATGATGTGTGTTTTTTTTTAAATTTTTTTATTTTTTTTTATTTTTTTATTTTTGTGCCTGTCATCACCTTTTAGGACAGTAAAAGTGCTTGGATTTTCTTCAATAGTAACTTTTCTGATAGGAAAGTGAATCTAGTTGGTACTTTGGGGGGTCAAAAGTAAAAAATTTCCCAGTAGTTTTCACAAGCGACGTGAAAAACGAAAGAAAAATTAAGGAAAAAACGGGAATTTTTACGCAAAATCTGTTTTCCAGAAAATCGATTTTGGTTTTTGGTGTAACTCTAAAACAAATGACCGTACGGACATGAAATTTTGACTGAATGTTTTTATTGGCATTTTCTATACACCGTAAAATTTACAAAATATTTTGACTCTTTTTGAGCTGTTTACGGCCATTGTCAGTTTTCAATTTTTTTAGTTTTTTTTTCTATAAATATCAATAAAATTTTATCTGTTGATTAAAAAAACTTGAAAATTTAATAGAAGGCTCCTAGGTTATTGTTTCAAAGGCAGATGAAAAAAATTAAAAATCCTTAGTCACAGTTTTTATTTATAAGCATTTAAAGTTCAAATTTTGACAAAATACGGAAAAATTACGAAAAATAGCAAATTATTTCGAGTTGAGAATTCATAAAAATTTTTCTTTTTAAATCTAAGATTTGAAAATGTAATATAAGATTACTCATAAGTTTGTCTATCTTTATCAAAAAAAAAAATGTCTAGAAGAAACTTAAATTAAATTTTTATGAGCGTCTGAAATTTATATTTTTACAACATTTGATATTTACTCGATTTCTCATGTAACAATTTTCTTATTTTATTGTAATTAAAAAACGAATGACTGTAGATACTTGAAAATTTCACTGAATGTTCATATTAGCATTTTCTATACACCATAAAATGTTGAAAATATTTTGACTCTTTTTGAGCTGTTTACGGACATTGTCAGTTTTCAATTTTATTAGTTTTTTTTTTCTATAAATATCAATAAATTGTTATTTGTTGGGTAAAAAAGCGTGAAAATTTAATATAAGGCTCCTGATATATCGTTCTAATAGCAGTTGAAAAATATTAAAAATACATAGGCACAATTTTTTTTTATAAGCATTTAAAGTTCAAATTTTGACAACATTTATCAAATTTATAATTTATTAATTATTTTGTGGTTAAAAATGTATAAAATGTTTAACTTTTATGGCTAAAGATTGAAAATTTAAAACAAGGCTCCACGTAAATAGGTTATATATAAATTACTTTATTCACAATAATATCATCAAATATACTTGGTAAAATCATAGGCTGACTGACCGTTTTCGCTCAGAATCGTTTTTCTTATACAATGATATTATATCATTGAATTCAAATTTAATACCATCCATTACAGTGACCCACTTGTAACCTACTGTACAGCAGAGCGACATCCACTTATCCACCTTTTTTTAAGTTGATGTCGACAAAGAAATTTTCGCTTGGTCATGAAACTTGAAAATGTAATACTGCAAGGTTCCTCATAAGTTGTTGTAAGTGGAATTTAAAAAAAAAAGTTGAGAGTAAACCCAAAATAATTTTTTATGAGCGTTAAGTTCGAATTTTGTATAATTCGTAAAAATCACAAAAATTGTTTAGTTTTTTTTCTTTAAATGTCAATTAAATTTTATTCGTTAGGTCAAAAAGCTTGAAAATGTAATACAAGGCTCCTCACAAATTGTCACAATATCTAATTAAAAATACATGTGCAAGATTTTTTTATAAGCATTTATAATAATCAACAACTGTGCCACAGTGGCATAGGTTTTTATCGAACAGAAATCGAAATATCTAAACCAATACATCAATAAATAATAAAATAAATTACACAATAATGTAAATAATGCAATAACACTATTGAACAAAATCTATGCAAAGAATTTAGAAACTATTTTTATAAGTAAAGTATTTTTAAGTTCTGTAGTTCAAAGAATTTTTTATACACAGCCAATCACCGTATCTGAAGGAGAAAAAGCTTTTAGTAATTTATAGAAAATCAGCTTGAGCGGACGTGTGTGTTGTTCCGTCTTACAAGTAACATGACAAATTGTACGCACAGCAAAACACGTGTAGCTCTGTAATTTAAAAATTTTACTTCTTATAACATCTAAAGGTAAGATTATTATCAATGCAACCTCATGGTTTTTATTAGATATATTTTAATTTTAAACTAATTTAAAGCGAGTTGTAAGTATTTTATGATTCACTTACAAAAAATTGTACAATTCATAACTCCCTTTAAAATATGATAAAAAGCCCATGGGGTTGCCTAGATAATAATCTTACCTTTAGATTTTATAAGAGCGAGGTAAATTCGTTCTACTTTTTAAACTAACGGAGCTCTACACGTTCGGCTGAGCGTTTAATTTGAAATGTTACGCACTAAGACGGAGACAACATACGCGGGCGAGGCGTCCTCTTAAGACTTGACTGAGGGCTTCGACCGGCCAATATAACAACTTAATTTACTTGCACTTTTATCATTTGAAAACCATTTTGCCCCAAAAATCACACAATTGTTCATTATTATTTCAATGATTCTATCTATAATTATTATTACAATCTTAGGTATAATTCTACTTTACCGGGCACCCTTTTTTTGAAAATTATATAGTTAAGTACGCTGAAAACGATGGTGAAGTCAGAATTTGGCCCGGTAAAGTAGAAAAGTTCCTTTTGTTAAATTGTCAAACATTTATTTATTTATAAAACCTGAATAATTGAATGTGAATTAAGCGACTTAAATTTTGTAGGTAAATCCAATATTTTATAATACCGTAATCACCTATGTATTGTTATTATTGATGTTGTATACTGTCTGTTGGCAACCCACGTGGTGCCGTGGTGGGGAGTTTACTTAAATCAAGTTGTGATGTATATTATACCCAATGGCCAATATTATATTTAAAACAATTTTTAATTTTTCTTGGATGGATTATTTTTTTCTTGTATTTGTTTACTACTCTGCGCCTGTGATTTACTAAGCCTGCTGGGCGCTGGCCTTTTTTCTTCAATAATGCAGTTATTCAATATCTGTTTTTTACTGTAAATTATTTTGTGGATGTTTCTGAAAATATTTACGTATTAAATTCAAAATTTTGAGTATTTTTCACTATTTAAAATGCTTATATCAATGATTGTAGCATAGGCGCACATTGGGTATGAATTTAGGGCGTGCTGGAATAATTTATGTTACACAGATCCGTGGGGGGCGTTGCCCCCAACACCACCTTACATCCTAATACTATCAAGACCGGATTAATGGTGGGGGGGGCAAGGGCGGCACGGTCCCGGGGCTCATTGATTTTGGGGGCCCATCTTTATCCCAAAAATATATTTTTTAACGCTTACAATACAGTTTTCAAAAAAAAAGTTTGAAGTTATGCAACCAAATGTTCCTACTATAAAAATAAGAACATTTACTGTGCATCATTGTTTTTCCGGTATTTCCGGTATCAAAACTAAAAAAAAAGTTATTTAAGTTTGAAAAACTCAAAAATAAATAATATTCAATTTTTAAACTATAAGAACTTGTCGTATATTGCAGACAGTCGTCAAAATAATATTATTTTATAAATATGTAATATAGGTGGGAATATTTCAAATTGTAAATTATTGACATAGGTCAGGCCAGCGAAGCAATAATGTGCTGAGGCGACAATAATATTTTCTATATAACACCGCCGTACGCGCAGGCACGGCCCCCGTTGTCGCTGAGTGATTCGGCGAGGACGTAGCTACGACGTGCGTGTGAAACGCCGATCGTAGTACGGGCTAGGCGATCTGAATTTGCTAAGTGTTTTATTTATGTTTGTTTTTAATACAATAAAAGTGTTTCCGACCTGAAAACCCGAGTTAAACATTATTTTAGTCATTCTTACGTTCTTACCTTTTATAGGAACAGCGCCGGGATATACGTACTATGTGTCAATGAAGTTTTATTAAACTGAATAGTGCCAAGGTATATGTAATCTTTGAGTCATTTCAACTAGATAGGAACGAACTAAGAATTGACAAGCGCCTACCATCGTACCTCAACGAGTTAACAGTGCCATTCTAATTAACTTTAGAGAGTGTCATTAACTAGAGAATACGAGGGTAAGGCGACAGTTGGTTTACCGCGTATTGTCTAATACGGGTGATACCACAAACTTTTTTTTCGTATTTGTGATATCGAAAAATTAAAAACAATGTTGCACAGTCAATGTTCTTCTCTTTTTAGTAGGAACATTTGGTTGCATAACTTGAACTATAGACTGAGTGGTTCTTAACGGCGCAAAACCGTTTTTACTATGTTTTACATTTATAAAACGGACACCACACTCATAATAATATTTGTCATTCAGAATTTATTTCATTCAGCGAAGCCCGCAGATGAAATAACTATATTAGTAAAAACCAAGTAATAACCATAGTTATAAATAGAACATTTCGTACCCAATCGTGAACCGTAGTCCGTAAGATAATATAATTTTCTATAATAATATTATGATTGCTGCATATTGTTTAATATTTTGACAAAAACTGAAACACTGAAATGTGCATTTACACAATAGGTACTGTTTTAATCGTGAATTCGTGAATAGTTGTCAATATCTGTGATGGAAAAAAAATTCCGAACCAATAAACCACAAAAATGTATAAATGATTGGTGAAATACTGAATCCCAACAAAAACCTAAAGGTGGAAAAAGGCCAAGTTCCAAACTCCCTCTCAAAAAAGTCGGCCTATCAAAGTAGTGAAATCTACATTGTGGCCAAGTCTGGTATTTTTTAATTCATAACCTCACGTCCTCACTGTACTCCTACACTAAAAAGTAACACTACTCTTTTATTTGTACTGTTTAACACTTGGCCAGTATTTGAATGAGGCATAAACTAGACTTGGCCGCAATGTTGTATTCGCTGTTTTAGATTCTGAGCGAAGCAATGAATGTATTGATTTTACAATGATGTGTGTTTTTTTTTAAATTTTTTATTTTTTTTTATTTTTTTATTTTTGTGCCTGTCATCACCTTTTATAGGACAGTAAAAGTGCTTGGATTTTCTTCAATAGTAACTTTTCTGATAGGAAAGTGAATCTAGTTGGTACTTTGGGGGGTCAAAAGTAAAAATTTCCCAGTAGTTTTCACAAGCGACGTGAAAAACGAAAGAAAAATTAAGGAAAAACGGGAATTTTTACGCAAAATCTGTTTTCCAGAAAATCGATTTTGGTTTTTGGTGTAACTCTAAAACAAATGACCGTAGGGACATGAAATTTTGACTGAATGTTTTTATTGGCATTTTCTATACACCGTAAAATTTACAAAATATTTTGACTCTTTTTGAGCTGTTTACGGCCATTGTCAGTTTTCAATTTTTTTAGTTTTTTTTTCTATAAATATCAATAAAATTTTATCTGTTGATTAAAAAAACTTGAAAATTTAATAGAAGGCTCCTAGGTTATTGTTTCAAAGGCAGATGAAAAAAATTAAAAATCCTTAGTCACAGTTTTTATTTATAAGCATTTAAAGTTCAAATTTTGACAAAATACGGAAAAATCACGAAAAATAGCAAATTATTTTGAGTTGAGAATTCATAAAAATTTTTCTTTTTAAATCTAAGATTTGAAAATGTAATATAAGATTACTCATAAGTTTGTCTATCTTTATCAAAAAAAAAAAATGTCTAGAAGAAACTTAAATTAAATTTTTATGAGCGTCTGAAATTTATATTTTTACAACATTTGATATTTACTCGATTTCTCATGTAACAATTTTCTTATTTTATTGTAATTAAAAAACGAATGACTGTAGATACTTGAAAATTTCACTGAATGTTCATATTAGCATTTTCTATACACCATAAAATGTTGAAAATATTTTGACTCTTTTTGAGCTGTTTACGGACATTGTCAGTTTTCAATTTTATTAGTTTTTTTTTCTATAAATATCAATAAATTGTTATTTGTTGGGTAAAAAAGCGTGAAAATTTAATATAAGGCTCCTGATATATCGTTCTAATAGCAGTTGAAAAATATTAAAAATACATAGGCACAATTTTTTTTTATAAGCATTTAAAGTTCAAATTTTGACAACATTTATCAAATTTATAATTTATTAATTATTTTGTGGTTAAAAATGTATAAAATGTTTAACTTTTATGGCTAAAGATTGAAAATTTAAAACAAGGCTCCACGTAAATAGGTTATATATAAATTACTTTATTCACAATAATATCATCAAATATACTTGGTAAAATCATAGGCTGACTGACCGTTTTCGCTCAGAATCGTTTTTCTTATACAATGATATTATATCATTGAATTCAAATTTAACACCATCCATTACAGTGACCCACTTGTAGCCTACTGTACAGCAGAGCGACATCCACTTATCCACCTTTTTTTTTTTGAGAAGAAATCTAAACCTTTTTCATTTTTCTGATTTCCCTTCTTCCCATTACCCACGTAAGTCATAAGTGGGAACATTCGATAATGATATTTTATGCTGGCCAAGTGTTAAACAATACAAATAAAAAAGGAGTGTTACTTTTTAATGTAGGAGTGCAGTGAGGTTATGAATTAAAAAATAGCAGACTTGGCCACAATGTAGATTTCACTACTTTGATAGGCCGACTTTTTTGGAAGGGAGTCAGGAACTTGGCCCTTTTTTCACCGTTAGGATTTTGTTGGGATATCATTTATTTTTGCGGGCTTCAGCATGTGGACGACGTGTTATTTTTAATTTTTTTTTATGTGTCGTAGATTTTCTCTTGTAAAGGTGTGATTCCTATGGACGCGTCTGCAGACGCGCCGCGGCGCGGCGCGATTCAAATCTCAGCCGCGTTGCACTTGTTTACTTTGTGAAAATTATTATTTAACTAAATTTAGATTGTACGCTGTAGTACATTTTATTTTTAGATTACATTTTACACCGTGTATAAATATTTCTGGTATTACCGGTTGGTTATCTTTCCAGCGTCGTTCGATATTTTGAGAAATATGTAAAATATGTAAAATATGTAAAAATGTAAAATATAATTTATGCTTAACATACAAACAATACTAAATATATTTCTATATTTCTATTCGAATAAGGCACCAAATACATAGATAAATAAATAATATTTTTTACAAAACAATACATTATAGTTCACTGTGTATCTGTTAGTTGAGCTTGATGATTTTGCCACTCAACAGCCCCTAATGGACTGTTAAAAAAACTTTTAAATTTATCTCGAATAACAAATCCCTCGAAATTAGCGTATCCTCCCGTTCTTGTAAGTGGCGTCATATTTCTAGATGGTGGAAGTTCGTTGACATCAAAGTTGTAATAATTGTTGTCTGTATTTTCTAAATATCGATCGCGAAGAAGATTATGAAGACAACATGCCGACAACACTAAATTATCTACTGTTTCTGTTTTCAAAGAAATAGGCGTATAAAAAACTCTGAATACCTGACTTAAGATACCAAAACTGTTTTCAGTTGTTCTTCTCGCCCGAGACAATCTATAGTTAAAAATAGTTTTTTGGTAGTCTTTTCGACCTTCAATTCTCGAGTACGGCCGCATCATGTGCCGATCCAGACGAAATGCCTCATCACCAATATGAACATACGGTAATATTTCATTTGAACTTGGCAATTTCCCGGGCGAAGGAAAGTAATCTCCGGTTCTTATATTTTCTGCGATGATGGATTTGTTGAAAATTCCACTATCTCCTTCCTTGCCATATGATCCAATATCCACATATATGAATTTGCAATCGGCGTCAACAATTGCAAGAAGCACAATGGAAAAATATTCTTTGTAATTGTAAAATAACGAACCACTTTTTCCGGGAGCAAATATTCGTATGTGTTTGCCATCAATGGCACCCACACAATTGGGAAAATTCCATTTATTCCAGAAATTCTCAGCTACACGAATTAAATTTTCTTTAGTTGGAGATTTTAACAAAATAGGAGTTAGTTGTTTACTCAAACTTTTCAAAACCACTTGAATGATACGAGAAATGTAACTCTGAGATATTCTAAAAGAAAAAGCCAACGATCTCAATGATTCACCAGTAGCCATATATCTGAAAAATAAATAGGTACATTATATAAACAATTGTACTATTGTACCTAATTTTTAGATTCTGAGCGAAGCGATGAATGTATTGATTTTACAATGATGTGTGTTTATTTTTTTTTTGTGTCTGTGTACACGAGAAGTAGTCTAAATAATTCTACACACATATTCATTTTTCCATTTTTTCAGTTTTTTTTTTAGAAATGTCAATAAAATTTTTTTGTTGGGTCAAAAAACGTGAAAATTTAGTACAAGGCTCCTGACATACTGTTACAATAACAGTTGAAAAATATTAAAAATACATAGGCACACATTTTTTTTATAAACATTATAAGTTCGAATTTTGACAAAATTTATCAAATTTAAATGTTATAATTATTTTGTAGTTAAAAATGTATAAAACGTTTAACTTTTATAGCTAATATTTGAAAATTTAAAAAAAGATTCTACATAAATAGGTTATATATATAGATTACTTTATTCACAATAATATCATCAAATATACTTGGTAATATCATAGGCCAACTGAGTAACTGACCGAAGACGGTCAGTATCGTTTCTCGTATACAATGATATTTTATCATTGAATTCAAATTTAACACCACCCATTATTGACCCACTTATTATCCCACCTATCATTTCAGTTGATGATTGTCGAAAAAGATGGAAAAACATGAAGGATACTTACAATAGACACAAAAGAAATAGGAAATTAGGAACGGGATCGTCAGCGCTAAGCAAACCAACAAAGTGGGCATTATCAGATGCACTATCATTTCTAGACGTTGTTTTATATGAACGAGAGTAAGTTTTTTTTTAAATTACTTGAAAAAATTGTTTTACACGTGTATTTATTTGATGAAAAGAACGCCAGTATAATATATTATTTTTAAATAATTGTTCCGTAGATGTTTGTCCAGTATTCAACCCTACACAAATGAGTATGCTAGTGAAAATGAAAATAACTCTATTTTAGAAGATTCAGAGGTTCAAGAATTGAATAATACACCATCAATAATTCCATCTACATCACAAGGCTATGTGGGGCCCATAGAAGATATTATAGAAGATAATATAGAAAATATTAATTCAGTACCCGAAAAAAGAAAGAGTAACACTGAAAAATGGCCCCCCAAAAAACAAAAACAAAATGAAGAATGGATCTCTGTATTAAAACAAGGGAGTGAAGAGAGAAAAAAAATTTTTGAAATTATCAATAAAGTTGAGGAGGATGACCCGATTGATACTTTTTTCAAGAGTATGGCATCAACAGTGAAAACTTTTTCTACTAGCTTAAAAATTAAAGCAAAAAAGGAAATTTTTGACATTGTTAATAATTTGGAGTTTCAAAATCATGGTATTAATAATGATTCAACACCCAGAATATATTCATCATCTCCAAGTACACAGTCATCTCAATCAACATTTACGACGTATAATCACCCAGTTCCTGTAGAAGGTTTACCAGAAGTAGCCAACAACTATCAAATATCAAGAGAAAATTGGATGCAGTATGGAGAAGATTATGATCAATAAACTCTATACATTTTTTTATTTATTTGATATAAAAAATGTTTATTTAATTTTAAAATAAATTGTTATTTTTGATTTTCATTTGTAAGTACATACATATTATGTTTATTTTTTTTATCAAGGAAAAGGTTTTTATTTAATTTTAAAATAAATTGTTATTTAAGATTTTCATTTGTAAGTACATACATATTATGTTTAATTTTTTTTATCAAGGAAGAGGTTTTTATATAATTTTAAAATAAATTGTTATTTAATTTAATTTTGGTTTGTAAGCTCTCATAAATAAGTTTATTATGTTTGTTATAAAAAGGTTTTTTAATAGATTATTATAAAACAGTTTTATTTTTGTTTTTAATTGATGTTTTATAGATTTTTGCAATGTGATAGACTGAATATACTTTTTTAACTCCAATAAAGAGTCATATTTAATTAAAAAAGGAAAATAAGTTTATAGATATTAATTATTATATTAAATTGTAGTAGACTTACCTTAACGTAACTGCTAATTTTTCAGCTGCTGATATTGGCTTTGGAAATTTTATACTTGGACTAGTTGTTATATCATTCTCTATTATATTTAAGACGTACGTGTATTGATCTCTACTTAATCTAAAAAATTCCCGAAATTTACTCTCATCTCTCCATAAATGTTTTTCGATGAGTATACTGAAGACACCTTCTGTTTTCCTAGTTAAAAACATCTCATGTGCCTTGTTGGAATTGTTAAACATTACCTTATTGATAATTGTTTGTTCTTCATCTACTTCTTGTAAAAGAAGTAAATTTAAAATTAACTTTTGTTTTTTGTTCAAAGACATTTTGAAAAAGAAACAGATATTGTAAAATGAACTATTGTAAAATACGTCTTGTTGCTAACAGAGAAACGCAGCAAATGGTTCGTCGCGGTCCGGCAGCATAGGAATCCGTACCCAAGCCGCGCGGCCAAAAAATCGACAACGCGACTGGGATTTTAATCGCGCCGCGCTGCGGCGCGTCTGCAGACGCGTCCATAGGAATCACACCTTAAGACCGTTTGGGTCTTTGTCGAGGAGCTGAGAGATTGGACTCTTGAGCGTTGTCAATACCAGGCAAAGATAGCCAAGTACGATCTTTTATTTTTCGTCGTCGAGACTTTTTAGATAGAATAATTGTTTATAGTCTGGCCTATACAAAGTTCTTATACGGTTATATTCAACAATGGCTATTTCGGTAACTCCTTCTTTGTATTGTACAAAATAATGATAATAATACTTTTCAATTCATAAGAGTGCAATTTTTCATCAATGTTTTCTTATGAGTTATGACGTTATCACGCAAAATTATCGTCCGACGAATATTATTAAAATATTCTGTATTTGAATAATTATATTACATTTTGTATTTGAATAAAATAAATTTACGAAAACATTATTATACATGTCAACTACAAACAATTTCTTATTACCATATTGTAATGCTGTTTAAAAGAAAACGTTTATGCATGATAAGCGCGCCACTTCATACGTTTAGAAATTCTTTCTCTAAAGCTGCATTAATTTTGAAAAAATTTCAATTTTAGATTTTTCCCTTTAGTTACACTGTAAAACCTACCTTTGAGCCAAATTTCTCGTTTCTACCTATACGGTAAGTGTCTTATAATTTTGATGATTAGTGAGTGAGTGAGTCAGTAGCAATATTGCAAGTTTTGAAATCCTCCCATTTTGAAATGGCACAATATTAAGGGCTCATTTTCTTACAGCGTCCTAAGCTACTCGAGATTAAACTGTGTTTTAAATTTCAAAAGTTTATCTTAAGAGGAAACAGATATATGGGTTAGAAAAACTGGGCAAATTGGTTCGTATAAAGATACACTGGCATTGCTGGAACTTGGCCTGGCGCACTGCCGTGCGCTCAGATTAAATTGGGGTGCTAATTTGAAGTTTGGAGGTGGTAAGCACCCCCAAGCACCCCACTATGTGCGGCTATGGTTAGAAGTCTTAAAAAATAGTATTACGAAAATAAAAAGTACTTATAATATGTAATATCAGATCTTGTATTTATTATATTCAAACTAAAGATATCAATATATAAAAGTTCACAATCAAATTCAGTAAGTTATAATAGCTTACAATTAAAAAATATACATCTACTCATCATTAAATTATTGAGAAAAAAGATTTATAAACTGTTGTAAATTAATAATTTACAATATTTAACCCATTGGATAATACCATTTTAGTTATAATAAAATACTTATCGTAAATTGATAACTTAAATTCTAAATCTTAGTTTTTTGAATTGCACAAGGTGCACGTCTGTCGTGGACATCCACCGCTCTTAGAGCAAAATAGTAAATATGTCCTAAATCAAACATTTCTAGTTCACAAGCCATAGGCAACAAATCTGCGTCTATATTGCCCTTTTTTTTCCACATAGAGGTGTTTGGAGGTGCATCTGATTCTTGGCATACAAATAGTTCATACATTTTGATCTTTGCCGTCTGCCAAGTCAAATTCAAGTCCCAAGTTAAAGTCACTTTATTTCCTAAAACCTTAATTGTCATATTAGGTTTCGGTGGCACGTTTTTCCATGAAGGTTCATTATTATGTGGTGGTATTAAGGGATAAGGTGGTGGATACTTTAAACTAAGGAAATACTTCTCAGGAACTTTTGATTCCTTTACTGAATTACAATTTAACAAATTTATTGTATTTGATTCTTTGTTATTAATAACTTCACACTCATTTAAACGCATTTTTTTTGCAGGAGTTTCCTCATTTTCAGCATTAAAAGGAACCATATCACCAACAAACATTGTTTTTGATTTTGGCCCAGGTTTCCGTTTATGTATAGTTGTGGATAAAAATTCTCCACGACTTAAAGTTTTGCCGGCTTC
Organism: Metopolophium dirhodum; assembly: GCF_019925205.1. Taxonomy (NCBI): domain Eukaryota; kingdom Metazoa; phylum Arthropoda; class Insecta; order Hemiptera; family Aphididae; genus Metopolophium; species Metopolophium dirhodum. The sequence goes on from NC_083562.1 coordinate 33,296,927, forward strand.
AATATTAATTGGCAGTACTTTATTATTACCATTGGTTTTAAGATCAGGTATAGAAACATTTGTTTTTGATTTTGAAGCTGGCTTAACTTTAACCTTCAAGTTTTGGGTATCATTATCTAAATCAATCAAATCAATAATATTTTCTTTTTTAGTTTGTATTGATTTGATATTTGACGTACCAGTTATTATGACAGGATCATCTTCACTATATGATTTACAATTTGTTTTCGATTTCGGAGCTGGTTTATTTTTAGTCTCCAAGTTTTGGGTATCATTATCTAAATCAATCAAATCAATAATATTTTCTTTTTTAGTTTGTATTGATTTGATATTTGACGTATCAGTTATTATGACATCATCTTCACTATCTGATATTGTAAATATTTGATATATCTTCTTAGAATTCTTCTGAAGTGCATCCCTGGCCCTAAAATATAAAATACTATTTAGTAACTATAATATTATATATTGAATTGATTATGGACACATTAAACAATTTGTTTATGTATGATAAAACTAATTAACAAGTGAAGTTACTTTTAAATTCACGATTACCAATATAAATATTAGAAAAAAAATTAATATTTTTACTAAATTAAAATTTTAAAAAGAGAGAGAGTAAGGAACTGTACATACAGTGAGGTCAATAGTACCTCATCAAATTAGTAACTATAATGCATGTGTTATATAAGAATTCAATGATATTCTGATAAAAAGCCTTCGCAATCTGACCGCCTATATGAACAAGCATATTTGATGAAATATTAAAGTGATTTATATTACGATTACGAATACAATAAGTTGAATTAATTATTAGCAAAAACCTTGCATTTAAAAATTTCATTGTGAGAATAAAATATATATTTTAAAGTTTCAAGTACCCAAAACTACAATTTTTAAATTACAACAAAAAATCTTTATTTTTATATTTTTATAATACAATTTACTGTTACAATATAGAACAATAAGTAAAATAAAGTTATTAAAACTCAGTGGGTACAAATTTGGTACTCTTAAATAAAATGCGGATAAAAAAAAAACTGAATTTACATATATTTAGATATTTGGTTATAAACTCTATTTTAAATAAGAATACACCGGGCGGCGGACGAAAATTGGTCGAAACTCGCGCATATCCTGGCATTTACAGCAGCAATTACTGGTAGAGGCGTGTTTCTGGCCAAATCGGATAATGATGCGCGGCAAACTGCTCTCTTATTTGAAAAATAGTATGGTATGAACAAGGCTGGGTATTAACAAGTTAAAAAGTTAAAGTTAAGTTAATTAGTTAATTTAATTTTAACTTTTTAACTAGTTACTTTTAGCTTTTCATTAGCTTAACTGCTAACTCACTAAATTTATTTTTTAATTAATGTGAAATTAACGAATTCATTTTTCATTTTAAGAAGTAAGTTAAGTTAATTTATTTAACTTAAAAAAATTAAGTTTGCTAGCGTTATATAAACAAATTAACTTTATTTTAACTTAATAAAAAGTTAACATAAAGTGTGTATTAACTTTTAACTTGTTGTTATTGATGCACATTAACTTAACTTAACTGAGTTAAAAAAAATCATTAACTTGCCCAGCCTTGGTATGAACTACTTCTGAGAAATCTTGTATTTATTTCAAATACTTAAAAAAAAAAAAATTGTGCCTTTACCTATCTTTAATATTTTTAAATAGCTATAACAACAACTCATGAGGAACATAGTATATATTTTCAAACTTTTTGATAAGCAAAAATTCTTTCTTCGACAATAATTAAAAAATAACTTAATAAGTTGAAATTTTCTTATGCCTATAAATAGATCAAAAAGTCAATATTACATCATCAACTTTTTTTTAAATTCCTATAATAACAAGTTATGAGGAACCTTGAATTAAATTTTCTAAACTTAGGTATGAATGTTAAAAATTTTATAATTTTCAACTACAAAATAATTTGCGAGTTTTATAAATTTGACAAATTTCATCAATAATTTTAAGTTTAGGCTTAATTAATATTGAAACAAAGTATTTACAGTACTTTTTAATTGGTAAATGCACAAATTATGGGAAACTTCTTATTAAATTGTCAAGCTTTTTAAGAGAGTGAAAAATTGTATTGTCATCTATAGAAAAAAACTAAAAAAAATTAAAAATTGAAAAAATCTCAAAAAAAGTAAATTATTTAATCATGTATATAAAACTTATTTAAACTTTTAATGAAAAATTCATGAATCTAAAGTTTAGTTTCTCAAAAAAAAACAAAATTGATATTTTCATATCTGGTTTTGCATAAAAAAAATTGTTTTCAGTTAACATGAAATTTTTACTATTAACCCACCTAAGTACCAACTAGCTCCAGTTTGCTACCAGAAGCCATGGCCTAAGTTGAAAATCAATGTATTATTACTAAACCAAAAGGTAATGAGTGATGACAAATAGAAAAAAAAACTCACACATCTTTATAAAATCAATACATTCATGGCTCAAAATTGAATTTGGTAAAAAAACCAACAAATTATTTAAAATAGATTTTATTTTTTATACATATCTTACATTTTCGCTTTGATGTTCAATGTAACTATAACATGTTGATTAACCGAAGCAGAAAGACACCTCAATGGTTGTGCAAACTTATCTGTTTCTAAATCTCTCTTCAAGCGATTTGCAATACTATCTAACATTCTGGCTTGAGTCTCCAATTTTTTATATTTTTTTTTCCAATTCTGAACATTAATCAAATCATTTAGGCCAATAATATCCTTCTTGGTGTGATTTTCCAACATAAAGTTGATGCATTCACTTTCTATAATATTATTTAAGATTGATGGTGAAACTTTAATTAAACTGCCATCTAGTTCAATACCTATTTGAGGTACTTTTTTTTTGTCTTTTGTCTTTTTGACTTTATCTGACTTATGATTATTCATTTTGGTTTTACTGAAAATTAAAAATATAATAATAAATTAGCCGATAAAAGTACAAATTTATAAAACAAATAAGTAGGTATTATGCTGCTTGATAATTAATAATACAAAGATAATGTTAACAAGGATATGTATCTATTTTGTATTCCTATGATAAAATGTAACCAAGCCGTAGACCAGTAAACAGTATATTACACAATTTAAGGGTACTGCCTAATTTACTGATCTGCTGATTTACTGATTTGGGGCCACAGCAGCCATAGCATGGGCAAACAAAGTCCGAATGGGTTGAAACTCCACAAGGGCCATAATAATACCTCCATACAACTCCCTACCAAATTCCAGGTTGCCCCGTTAAATTTTACCTCCGGGTTACTTGTCGCAAAAATATCACAAACCTAAAAACTTAACGAAAAATTATGAAATTTTTTACACGGTATTAGTTGTACCGTATTTAAATACTTTGAAAATTTAAAGTTCCTACCACAAAAACCCAAGCTGTTATAACACAAATCAGTAATTTATTCACATAATCGGATCACAAAAATCACGCGCCGTCGTTCAGGAAAACTGCTGATTTGCTCTAAAACCCTTGAATTTACAATTAAAATTAAAGATTTGTCATGGGCTAAGGTTTGCCATTATTAAGATTTTTTTTAATTTTGAATGTAGCATTCTTATGACAACTGCTCATATACATAATTATTAATATGTTTTTAGAGCATTAAATTATTTGGGAATTTGCCTTCATAATAATGTGTCTTAACATAATATAATAATAATAAAAGGGTTGAGCAACTTATTTTACGAGATATCAATAAATGAAAATCAGTTGTACCTGTAGTATATTTACAATGTAATAAGTGTCAATTTTGGGTGCCCAACGTTGCATCACTTGGGTTTGGAAATTAATTATGAGGGTTAGACATTATTTTCAAATTTACTTCTTATAAAAAATAGTACTTGTATTCATAGGCGTGCACATGGGGGGGGGGGGGAGGGCAGCACCTGGCATTTTCTTTAATAAATATTTAGATATCTAAGCTATACTAGATAGCGAACATTTTTACATTTTAAATGAAAAAAGTGAAGCCAGTTTGAATCTCATAGTATAGATATCCGTGAATAAATGTAATTAAGTTATTAATATATCAATTATTTCACAGTTGTAACTTGTAGATAATATTACATACCACATAAGTTAGTTAAAATGGTAATTACAAATAACGATTATTTTAGACCTAAAAAAACAGAATATTTTCTTATTTAGTAGGTATCTACATTAAACTTTTACATATTATACATAACTAGTAAATAAAATACTATTATAATGAGTGAAAAGAAGATCATATAGCAGAAAAATAATCATTAAGGTCATTAAAGTTCACACTTATCTATTAGATTTCATTAAAAACTGATGTTATAATTACAATGGGTGACTTCGGACAATATAGATATTTAAAAAAAAAATGTAATGAATTGAAATAAAAAAACCCCACACATTTATCAAAAATACAACATATTTATAAAATATTCTAAAAAAAAAATTATTTACTTTTCTATAAACATATCAACTTAAAATTTATTTTTTACTTTTCTGTTTTTACTTATTGTGTTGTCATTTTTTTATAACTAACACCATTAACGACATTTTAAATAACATTAGGATTATAATTCTTATATACGGAGGACCTCCTACATTGTTGACATATGATCTGGGCATAGTTAATGTGTTGTCCGAAGTCACCCACGTTTGGTAATAATTAGGACGATTTAACACTACAGTGTGAGATCAAGTTACTTAACAATTTGCACATATAGGTACCAATTACCATTGATTTTATAGTATATTATAAAATCAATGCAATTACTAATTAACACAGACAAGTTAACGGGTAATCGAAAACCGCAATCAAATATTTCTATTTGCTGTTGTGCTACAGTAGTCAATGTAGTTATGTAATTTAAAAATACAAAAATATAATATTTTGTATTTAACTCCATAACATGTACTATGACACTATTATGTCATCAATAAATATTATTTTCCATGGAGGTTACAATAGATATTAATGTAAGGTATCAGTTTTTATCTTTTATTAAACGTGTATTCTAAAATTATAAGATAACTAAAAAAACATGGTGTTGTCCGAATTCACCCCTTTTTACGGTAGTCATTAGTACAAGAACCTTTGGTTCAGACATTTTTAAGGGCCCCCCCCCTGCGGACAAAGTCTGCGCACGCCTATGCTTGTATTGTATTATTATATGGAAATGTGCTGAATGCTCCTTACCAAATTTTACAGTAAGAAAAAATAATACAAACTCATCTTCAGTTAAAGATGAATCTATAGATTGCCTAAGTCTTGTCAAAACAGATATAGCGTCTAATTTTATCAAAAATTGAAAATTTGGTTACTACGGTTACATCTATTGAAAAATCTATAAATTTTTGTTCAGATAAAATCGATGACTTCAATTCCAATCTAGATAATGTAATTGATAAAGTAAATGACGTTGAAAACCATTTAAGCGATATGGAAAAAAAATATGAATCCGCTTATTAATACATTAAACTCACTGTTGAAATGTATACTATTAAAACCGTATGATTTCCATATAGATGACCTATAAAGGACATTCAATGTGAGAAACCTAAATGACTTGAATATATGTAATATCCTTAATTATATTTTTAACATATATCTAAAAGAATATTACCCGTCACATAGCTATCAAACACGCATGAAACAAACTGTAAATCTGAATAACCCAGTAACCAATAAAGAATTTGGTAGAAAAATGGTTTTCAATGTTGGTATTTGTTTATGTATTAAGCTTAACATTAATTTAAAATCATTTAAAAATAAATATAATTATAAAATTTTTATAAATCTACATCAAAATCTTAACTAGTATGTTACATTATAGAAAAAAAAAAATACTTTAAGTTGTATTTTTATAATGATAATAATCTATAATATGAAATGTTTATTCTATACCTATGTAATACGTAAATAATAATAGAATATCAAATATTATATGTATATTAAAATAATGTATGTAATATATTTGTGTTGTATTGAACTTGCTGCACCCACCACAAGCTAAGCTTTTGGGGCGACGTCAATAATTGTTTTATTTTAGCCTTTTTTATCTTTTTGTAAAATATTATATTGACAATAAACTATTATTATTATATTATTATTGTCTATTAGGCATTTTCTTTAACAATAGCATATTATTATATAACTTTTATTGCGTAGACAAATTATATAAAACCAAGTTTAGGGCATTTAAAAATCATATATAGGTGACAGGTGTTCAAACTCCAGAGTAACTTAATCTCAATGAATGATAAATGTGTACAACTATTAAAATATTAATTATTGGCTGTGTTAATTCTTGCAATATTAATAAATGAGAATGCAAGAAAAATATGAGACTTATTTTTTAATTTCAATAAATATTATTTGAGTGTTACTGCTAGGTAGCAGTTAAGACTTCAAGTCATGTATAATTATTTTAGTTTTGTTTACGCTCATATGCTTATTATAACCGTTACAGATTGAATATATTCTAATAAATGTATTTAAAAAAAAAATAATTTTTCGTTAAGTTTTTAGGTTTGTGATATTTTTGCGACAAGTAACCCGGAGGTAAAATTCGACGGAATTTGGTAGGGAGTTGTATGGGGGTATTATAATGGCCCTTGTGGAGTTTCAACCCATTCGGACTTTGTTTGCCCATGCTATGGCTGCTGTGGCCCCAAATCAGTAAATTAGACCAACTTCAATTTAAGTACAAACATTTGTACCATTTTAAAAATAATTGTAAGAGATTAAAGGATTTAGTTCCCACGAATATTATGTAAATTGGTACTCCACTGTCGCGACACACTGAATTGATTTAATTGGTCACCAACATATTGACATTTAAATAGAATACATATATTATATCAGCAACAATAGTAATTAGTAATTTCTATAGAGTTAAATGTAGGTAGACTATATAACAATTCAATGGAAATTATAATTCAAACAGAAAACAATTTATAATGGGTGTATATATCTGATATAAGTATTAGCTAGGTACATATACCTGGTTCCAAAAGAGAAGAAACCAGGCGGTCACAAGCAAAACCGGTACTCTTACGTAAATCTGGTGTCTTCTCTTTTGAAACAGGGTATAGAATCAGCAAATTATGATGCGGTAAAAAACCTAATACTAAGCGTAAGGATTCAATTAAATATTGCATAGTAAATATAATAAACCTATCTAAACAATTATAATATTATACCTATTATTTATTTACCTCAGACTGTCTGGGACCACGACGATGATAAAAACCGATGGAGATGTACTGCAGAAAAAGCAATACAGACAGGTGCTTACAGACGATTTTGACCACCACAGTATGATGATAGATCATCAATAATTATCACCGCTGCCCGTGAATTAAAGTGGAAATGACCACTCTGCATAGTGTTTATATATAAACCATAGAAAAGATAAATGTAAGCAGTCAACACAGCCACGGAGCACAGCTATCTCTACTACTCTACTGTGGTCCGGTGGGCAGTAAATATTTTCTTTAGTGGTCAGTGGATTAGTCAGTGAATAGATCTTGGTTTTGACAATTTTGAAATATGATTCGCAGCTTTGTCCAAAATTTGGCTGAACAAAAACAAACATAATCACGATTAAAGATAGTATATACACTAATCACGAATTAAAATACGGGACTGTCTATGACAGTATGAATTAAATTATTACGTACATGGAATTGGATAGAGCTACGGCCTATGAATTAAAATCTAGAAGCCAATTTGGTTTGTCCGCTCGGCCCTGATGTCGCCACTAAGCATGCATAAAACCATTGAACATACACAAAAAATTACTGCTATCATGATAATAATATGGTCCAAATATCCATAGATAATATTATCCATGTAAATGTCCCAATTTTTGTTCACACCAGTAAATCAAATTTTAAGGACGAGTCGCCACTTCGCCAGGTGACTTATTTCTATTACGCATGCGTGTCATTACTCGTCGCATATTTATCACTAAACTAGTGGTGATATACTAGTAACGATATTTTCGTTTTTTTTTGTCCGAGCGGTAGCGAGCGGGTGGCAACGCGGACATCACTGTAAATAATTTTCGCAATGGTCCCACTGCTATATAATTATTCTATGGCTATAGCGACGCTGGTATCTGGGTATCTTAAACCGTGGCTGGTAAACTTCGCTGTGGCTAGATTAACTGATGCCCGTGGCTAGAGACCAGGACACTGAGTCCGGGTATGTAATGCGTAAAAAATAAAAATTATATCCCCGAACACGATATGCGCGGGGACTTGTGATTTATGCGCGGCGTTAACACTGTTATCAGTTATCAGATTTAAATCAATTTAATTGATATCGAATACCGCGTAAATTTGAATTATTGATTTTTATATATTAGTTAATAATTTGAATATGAATTCAAATGTTATGTTAATGTGTATTTTAATGTTAATGTGATTATGTATATAAAAATGAATTATTAATATGAAAATGACATTTAATGTACTGACAAATATTATAACGAAATAGAATAATAGACCATACCTACGCTTGGTTATTGGGTAACAATTGTAAAAGTCTTGAGACTTGTTATTTCTTCCTTTAAAAGTTGGCAAAGCGCCAGAGCATGCATTTATTATTTTGCAAGTCGCATAGGTTAGGTTATCCAACTCGTATGCGAATAATTATAAATTGATAATTAGGTATTTATTTAAATCTGATAACTGATAACAGTGATAACGCCGCGCATAAATCATGTCCGGGGATATAACATTAACTTATAACTTCCTTATTCTTGGTAAAAAACTTCCTTGGCTGAGCCCCCGCCCCCGCAAAAAAAATGATTCAATTGTTTTCTAAAATATTAATAAACCTTTAAACTTCCACTGTAGGTACTAGGTATTCCTTATTTTTTTTTTTTTTGGAAAAAAATGTAATTATCCGCAGGTTTTTATTGAAATTTTATAATTATTTTATATTGCCTGTGATAAATATGGTAAATATCAATGGCTGAATGCCTGTATTTGTTTTAAATAATCAATTTAATATGTCGGTATTAGAAATGGTTAACGGTGAAAACATTTGGTCACCGTGACAATGGTGACAGCTACTTTAAAGCCACCGTGACTTTCAATGGTGACTGGTCACCATTTGTTTTGCATAATATATATTCAAGTTATTCAGTAACCAATAACCATCATAGCTAGTGTATACTAGAATTTAGCGATGATCGTAAAATCACGTCACTGTTTAGTTTGTCACCGCGACAACAGCCGGTTTCACACTACACCGTATCGTGCCAACCTCTAAAAACACTATAGTCACCATTAATTTTCGCAATTGTCGCAGTGACTAACAGCGAAACGCCGACACTGTTGTCGCGGTGACAAATTAACGCCGACGTGATTTTACGCTCATCACTAGTCGGTATACTGGTAAGATTATTATTACATAAGTTGCGCCACGACTGGCGTCGGCGCTTTACATAAAATAAATTATTGAGAAACTTGGGAAAAACGTGGTTTTACGCGTCGTTAAACTTTGTAATGTCGGTGTAGGCATTGATCGTGATGATGTTCGTCCGAAAACAGAAAGAATTAAAGAAGCGCGAACGCGTGTCGGCTTTGTCGCGTATTACGCATTTACGCGTCGGTCGGAGGTAAAAACATAGAACAGTAAACAATAGTAAAAACGATGGAGGTCGACGGTGATCGCGTGTGTACACAATGATAAAGACGGAGGGGGGCGCACAGCTGCCGACGGCTGGCGCTTTGATACCGCGGTAACAATATTGGCACAGAACAATTTAAAATTGCCAAATATTGGCAAGGTGTTGTGGGTCACTACTCACAACACTATGTTTGATACTGAAGTTTTTCCACTAAAAACTTGCAAATTAAGTTTGAGCAATTTTTTTTAAGTACTATCATATTAAAGCATGCAAAAACACTTTTATGCATTTATGCCAAACAAATGGCGACATTTTAGTGTACCTACTCAGAAATGTCAGATCAATAACCTGTAGTAAAAATTATTTAATTAATAATATTAATTACAAATTACAATAATTATTAGTCAATGTGCCATTACTACGTCCATTTGTTCAGAGTATTTAAACTGAATTTGGATTCCCATATGAACTCATATGAGTTAATTATTAACTAATATAGAAATAAAATATTAACCATAACTTACAAATTAAGTTTGAGCAAAGAAAAATTTTGCGTTTTATTTTAGATATTAATTTTCCTTTTATAATGTAACCTAACTATTAAATTGTATATTATAGTAAACTACCCATTGAATATTTAAATATAAAATTATGTAAATAATGTGTTACATGCCTACAATGTTTAAATATCAATATTACCAAAGGAATAAGGATAGAGTACTATTCAAAATGTGTTTTTGCATGCTTAATTTGATAAAAAAAACAAAAAAAAAAATTTTCAATGCTTGATTTTTAAAAAAATCGTATTTTTGAATTTAAAACACTAAAAATTTACATTTTTGGAATTTTTTTTTACGAAATATTGATATTTTTATGTTAACGTGTTGGTGAAATCATAATTAACCAATCGTATTAACAATAAGATATAAAGTAATTGAGATAGGTAAATTTCATCTACTTGAGTCCCTGTATTTATTACCATGATTAGGATTTTATAGAACTTAAATTCCATAAATATGCTCTATAAATTATAACATTATCTTAAATATCGCTAAATATAAAACGCGTTTTCGCAGAGGTGCCTTGAGCTAACAGTTAACTAAAAATTGTTTTGGCGTTATTTTTACTTAAAACAGTTGAAAAATTAATTAATTAAAACTTAAATATATATTTCAAATATTAAATACAGATACCAAAAACCGTTGATAATTTTTGTCGGGAATAGGTTTTGGGATAAAACCGCGTTTGAAAATAGAAGGTAACCGTTTTGATGTTAGTACTTGGATCATTATCTTGATTACCGGTAACCAATAAGCACTTTCACCTCACAAAATAAAAGCGATTATCAGTGTTCGGTTCTCAAATTATCAGTTTTAAGCCCTGGAAAAAACCATACATAAACATAACTTATTTATTTCTAGGTCAGATTTTACGTAAAAATTGTATTATTGAATTAATTATTTAGGTTCTTTATTATTATTACAAAAATCGACATTATTACCAAACAGTATTTCGAATAAAGTCGGGATATTCGAGTAGAAATTAAAATGTTTTTATTAACTTACGCAACTTATGTACATACTAGCAGATGGGCAACCACTACGATTTCTGGTGGCCATGTCATGGACTAAGATATTAAGTATTATGTATAAATGCGTAATCCTACAAGCTTGAAGCTGTAAAATATAAAAAGGGTCATGTTTCAAAATAATGCATATATTTTCCAAAAAATAATTACGTATAAATACGCGGATCTAAGTGCAACTCTAGCGTACGCAGCGCAGCCTGTGGCCGTTTAATCGTGCGACTCGTTTTGGTACGTTTTCACTTTTTTCATGAGGGCGGCCGGCCGTAAACGTTTGGTCACTTTTCTGTCTTCATTATTTTTTCTATGCTCAAAACCTACAACCAGGGACGGATCCAGGGGAGGCCTAGCCCCCCTCACAAATATTTTTTTATAAATATAAATATTAAATAAGAAATAAATAAAATTTAAACTTCTTTCCACATTGTCGCTTTATATATTAAATAATCAATAATTTATTTATCACATCGATTACCTATACCTACTACCATAGGTTATAATATATTATATTCCATTTATATTCATAATATGACAACATTTTTAGTCAAGTATAATATTTTATTATAATTATATTTGTGTTGTAAAAAAATTGTTGGGCCCCCCAGATGTTTGCTCTGGATCCGTGCCTGTCTACAACCGTAGAGATGCTGCAGGGTGACTTTCCCTGAGCCTGATCTATTTTTGATGGTAGTGTGTAAGATAAGAAAATAATATACCTACGTTATTTTTTTCCTACAATCGTGTTACTTTAAGTATTTTTATCAGAAAAATAAGAAGAGGCTGAATTTATAATCGACCTCTTCATTATCTGCCATTACCAAGCTTACAATCAGGCGCATTTAATGTTTGGAAACCATATATTATAATACTAATATAATTTTATTACACATATTATAAATGCTCCAACTAGTCCAACTAATAAATAGTCAAATATAAAATATCTAACAAGTAATTTTTGGTCTTTTGTATTGTTCAAAACTGGCAGCAAATATATTTTAATCTTTGATCATTTAATTTTACTTTTTGTTTTATTTACAAGGGGTTCAGCAAACAAAAACACAATATTTTTTAATTTGGTTTATAATAAAATAATACATACGCTATCAACAAATTACAATAAGTATTACGTAGGCAAGGTTTTTGTTTATTGCCAAAAAAAGTAATCCAAGAGTTCATTAAATAAATTACATTTTACTACTTTTAATGTATCTGTGCATTAAAAATTTAATGCATAACATACATTTACAGTATAATTTTAACATTAAAATATTGATATTTACATTGTATGTGATTTGTTTTAATATATCAATTGGGATAGTATTCAACACTTTCATATATGTTTTATGTTCTGATTTACGTATTTCTACAAAAAATGTACAATATTATGTTATAATGGTTTTATAACGAAAGTGTAATCTAAATACACAAAACAATAAATAACAATAATTATAATGTTGTACTTAACTTTGGGATTTTGATTTTTGAAATTTTTATAAATACATCTTAGTTACAATAAAATATGAGCTAAAAATGTCTGACAAATAACAAATATAGTTGGTTTAATGATTCCATTGCAACTTATTTAGAACATATATTCTGAATAAATTGCAACTTATTTTTTTTGGAGTAATCGTATGTAGTTTTAAATGTATGGACAAAACTAAGTTAGCAAAAATAAAATATAATTTAATACTTAAACTAAAAACAAAAAAAAAAGGAAAGGAAAAAACGACCGAGTACGAAAAAAAATATAAGTGCAAATACAATATATCAATAATAATATTAAATTATTAAAAATACTCCAAATTACAAGTTAATAAAATTGATCTTGAGATTTTACGTTAACGTTATGATGGAGCATAAAGGTACTTAATGATATAAATACATTATTATTTAAACTAGTTACTCGGTATAATTTTTTTCTATAAAAAAAAATTTCATTTGTTTTTCATATTATGTAACATTTAATTTTTAAAATTATACTTTGTTGTTGCATACCTAGGTATAGAAATATATATTGCATCAAGATTGGTTATTTTTTATTTTTTCCTTGTTTACCAGATCCTCTGGGTGGTGTAACTGGTCTGCCTGATGACAATCCTCCATACATGTACTTTCGTTTGTCGGCCGGCTGGAATAAATATTTATAGTTTAAAAAATCAATTAGACTATTGCGCAAATAGTTTATAAAATTAATATATAATTATTTTAATTATTTTTTGGCATGTTAAAGTTAGTAATTACTAAACAAAATATTTCAATAAGAATAGTTTAGGTTTGAGTTAACACGTTTACAATGGATAAAAGAATGTAAATTATCATAACTGTGTCAAGATCTCGAGATTGGTTACCTTGAATGAGTTCGTTCAGTACAAAAGCAGCAAATTTAGCTATTGCCATTTTATCTTTGGCTTGACTTTCTTTGTCGTTACTGGAGCGACTACTTGTCATACTTTAATATTAAACTAATAAGGCTAAACCCTACTTGCAGGTACTAAATTATAGAGCTTAGTTTCCTCGAGTAGACTCAAAAATTGACTTGTCTAATTTTCCACTACTTTTTCAGTTCCTCTGTATCTGTGAAAGCATCCTGAGAACGACTATGGTATTACATGCAGATATTTTTTTTATAAACTAGATAATATCCTATACAGTTTATACAAATCTCATTTTTATTTTCTCACATACACTGTATATAAGTATATACTACTTAACTAAAAATAATTTTGATAACAGGCCGATATCCAACAATATGAAAAAAGTGAATTTGACAAGCAATTATTTCTATAACTTTAAAAATCTTGTAATGAATTAACAACAATTATCACTAATCATGCTAATTTTATAGATAAATGTATTAATACCCAGGTTATAGCCAGAACTCTGCATGAATAGATGTTAATTAAACATTTAAATTAATAATAAAGGGTAGGAATTGGCATACTCAGTTTTGGGACTCTGCTCTATTATAATTCGTGCAGTTAAAAAATAATGTAGGTCAATAAGAAAATGAACAGCTATAGGAAAGGTTTTAAAAGATTGCCCCATTCAGACTTACTAATTAGACAACGGAAAAGATGCATTAGCATCATAGAATTTTATGCGTCTCCAGTATTTGAATCTATCAGTCTTTGAAACAAATAAACAAGTTTAAGTATTATTATTAATTTAAACTCTCACATAATTTTTTTTTATTTGAAAACAAGAAACATTTACAATGTTTTTAATTGTCCAACATATTTTTTTAAATCTCTATACTATCTCAAGTCGTTAACACAAATTGGACAAGATTATACTAAAAATATAATATTCAAGTTACATAAATTAAAACCAAATTAAAAACCCCACATGTAATATAATATCTTGAATTATATATTTTACTTTAAATATATACTAAAAATTGTTAAAACAATATCTAGGTAGAATAGTGTTTTAGTGCACTAATTAATCAATTAAAAAAAAATTCTAACCAAACTCACCCTAACACAGCTATGTCCCTTACTAAAGTTAATAATAATTAATTTAAAAAAAAAAAAAAAAAAAATACTTATAGGTAATAAGCTCCAATTTGTAAAAATTAATTCAATAACATTCATACCTTTAAAATCTGGAATGAGCACATTAGAGTTTCGTCAACAGACATCATTGCTCCAGCATTATCAAACTCTCCACAATAATTTGGTGCTGAAAATAAAGTGACCAACTGGCGCTTTGCAAAGAACTCATAACCATCCTCTACAACCTAAAAATATAATTACTAAATAAATTAACTATACTTATTTAGTTAATAAAATATTTACAAACCTGATGAGCCCTACATATGAGATCAAAATCATGTTTATGCAAAAATTTTGTCACAACCTCAGCACCAAATGTAAATGATACACCCCTGTCATTTTCTCCCCAACCCATTGTATCCTTAAAAAAAATTACACAGTTAAGTATTTTAAATACATTTTTAAGTATAAATATTAAATAATATAATATTATTACTTTGTCAGGATCAGACCAAAGCAAGTCACATAATAGTCCCTGATCAGGAACATCTGTTGGCCTCATAATCCGCCTAATTTGTTCCATTGATTGCAAATCAGGACTAAGACCGCCATGACAACAAAAAATCTTTTCGTCAACAATTGCTGCCACAGGCAAACAATTAAAACAGTCCGTAAATATTTTCCAGAGCTTTATATTATACCGCCGTTTACCTAAAAATAATATAAATAAATTATTAAAGGTTTAAAATTGTTTTAATTATTACTTACATTCATCATAAAACCCATATATTCTGTTTATACTAGCGCATTCGTGATTGCCACGTAAAAGGAAGAAATTTTCAGGGTATTTTATCTTATATGCCAACAACAGACATATTGTCTCCAGAGACTGTTTGCCACGGTCGACATAATCACCCAAGAACAAGTAGTTGGACTCAGGTGGAAAACTGCCATACTCAAATAAACGCAGTAAGTCATAGTATTGACCGTGAATATCCCCTTGAAAAGAAAACATTTCATTTTAGATCAAGTACATTTAATGATTTTTACTGTATATGTGTTCATATATCCATGTTGTTCAAAATATATTAAACCATTTAGAAAATTATTTAAATTTGTGTAATCTATTTTTAATTTTAAACGATTGTACATGAAGTTTATTGTATTATGTTTTATCAATCATTCTCTTTTTGATAGTGATTACAAAAATTGTATTAAGAATTTAACAAACATTTTGATTGAACTATTTTAAGTCTTCTTTGCATAAAATATCATTAGTGACTATACTCTGTTCTACTTGAGATCATGCTATGGCCCGACCAAAATCGGGTTTTCTGCTCGAACCCATGTGAAACCCTTTTAAGGAGAACCGATTTTAACAGCAGGGGGATGCGCAGAACTAGCATGTTTACTCGTGGGACAGAGTCAAGTTCTAATTGATAAAATTTATTACATGATGTTTCTACATCAGGAGTTTAGTTAAATATTTATAAAATTGTATTATATTTCCCACCAATTCTTATTTAAAAATAATAAATATTATTCACTTAGTAGTGAATTGAATAGTCATAATTAAAACCTTTAGAGTATTTACAGTAATTTTTTTGTAACTAATAATTCAATTCAACCAAATCTAGTTACTTATTAGTAAGTTTTTTAGGGGTTAAAGAATATATTGACAAACTATAGAAAAAATACTCAATTATTTATTTAAATTAATGAGATTTTTAAATATTGTTGGCCTTCTTTAAATACCAAAAACATAACTGCATTCTAAGACTTTCATTTGGTACGAAGGATACTTTTTGTTCAGAATATAATGCATGATATTTATTCCAATTCTATTTAATAACTACAAATTGTGTTTGTGCACAAACATATTAGAGAAGGAATGAAGGATATAATAACTCATCAATATTTATATGATATAATTGATATAAAATCTGATTCGTGTTTACATAACATGAAACTAATAGGCAATTTCATTTTTTAAATTGGAGTAACTTCAATATTGTTCTTTTAAATATTTGAGATTAAAATGTATTAAAAATGAGTCTATGTAACGAACAATATGATTCACTTAATTTCTTGTACCTATACCTAAGAAGCACAGAAACAACTACTACATTATATTTATGTTCGGTGGCATACATAAAACAGAATATTTACATTCCATATTATCAGGTACCTATATAACACAACCAAAAGATATCCAAACACACAGAGTACAGTAACCAATGTTCCTAGTAAGAATACAATAAAATTAGTAACGGTAAGGGGGTGTATGGCCAACAGGCGCGTAAACACGACATCCAGTCAGAGTAGTGGAGGTACTCACCACATATTTTCAACGGCGCCTCGAGCTCCAATAGTATGGGTTGCGATAGGAAGATCTCCCTGGACTTGAGGCATAGGCCCCTAATTTCACCTTCGGACAGCTGAACGTTCTTACCAGGTCTCGCACCGCGCACTGTTGAACAGTTACAACAATTGTTACAAATGAATCGTCATCGGTCCCAGGGACCGACCGTAATTGGTACCCAAAGACCGACGGCGGAACCGCGTTTCCGTCATGGCACACCGGCGGCTTACCTTCCAAGAGTCTAGAAATTATGTTGTCGATGTTCAATTTGTCACTGTCTGTCATTGTTTCGGCGTGCGCGGTGTGTGTGTGTCGTGATTATTGTCGTGCCGGAGTCCGTGGTCGTGGTGATAGTCGTAGCCGCCGCCGCCGCCGCACGATGCTTGATGGATCGGGTGTGATGTTAAGCCGGCGTGCGAGGTTCAGGTGCGTGCAGTTGACGGAAATGATGCGAGCTGATGGTACGCGGATTTGCCTTGCCGGAAGCCGGATAAAATTAATAAAATAAAATATTTTTGTTTACGTTATCGCGACCGACGAAAAGGGAACGCCGTCGTACTCGTCCCGAGTATGTAAAGTGAAATGACTGAAATGGCGTAGTTCGGACGTTACGTCATCAACTATTTTTTTCCTCTCTCACTACCCTCCCACCACACCCGGTATCGTTTATTCTTCCACGACGATCCCGAATACCGACCGTTTTTCAAATATAACACAGAATTAAAATGGTGGGGTAAGTCGGATGCGTCATAGAAAAAGAACATATTATGCAGCGGCAACGGCGTCTTGTCCCTGCTTCTTTTAACGAATTTTTTGATTTTCTATTCCAAAGAAAATAAGTAAAAGAAAAATGGGTGTATAGATGTCGAGTAGCCACTGTTTTTTGTTTAGATTTACAAATACATTTTGGTGGCTGGGTTTAAACTTTAAACAATGAAAGCTGCTCGGGCCAATAGGCAACTGATACAGCAACAAGTACCAACCCGTTTAACGAGTCCGGAATAGGTTCACAATGAATGAGCAATGACCGCGAAAAATTGGCTCCTATAGATTTTTTTTCACAGCACTGTACTATGAAAAAAAGGTTAGGTTAGGTTAGGTTAGTACTGAATATGTATCCCGCTGCGCCGTCGGTTAAACCTGAAAAAAAAAAAGTACTGAATATGTATATATATACAAATATACAACGCTCAAAGAATCACAACCAGCACGAATGCACGTTTCTATAGTTTCGGATACCTAGGTTACGTAGGTATTAAACAATATTTTTTTATTGCCACATTTCGGAGTACCGTTCACTAATTTTGGACCCGCGTACTGAAAATGGTTCTAGATTCTATTCAGCTTGAAAGAGTCCAACGTACATTTTTAGAAGCATGGGAGTTTCATTTTAGGCATTCAGTGTGCCCCTCACGATTACCGGATTACACTCCAGTCTCAAAGATTCTTGGCCTCAAATCTTTAGCTGACCGCAGATAGATGCTAGATGAGACTCCTAAAGAGGTCTGTTATCTAATGATATTGATTATTTTATCCCCTATAAACTTTAAAGTTACGAAATTTTCTACCCGTACTTCTATGTTCTTACCATGTCCTTTCATATTCCTCAATTTAAAAGTAATTATATAAAAAACGAACCGTTAAGAGGCATTATGTCTAATCCGCCAATGAGGGTCCCTCACTCCCTCCTTTCTAGTATAATAATTAATAATCCTTACCGGTAAATTGTGTATTCTCTTTTTATCATTATTATTATTCAGTGACAGATACTAGGGGTAGGGGGGAGTGAAGGGGTGATTATTTCATATTTGTACTACTATGTATATTTTCTATTCTTACTTGAACCTCAAAATATGTATTCTTTATTACATAATTGTAAGGGTATCGTCCGCTAATTATTAATAAATAAATATATACTGTACATCGTAACCCGGGCACGTAATTCAGGCGGGGAGGCGATCCCCCCCTCCAAAGACTGTATTGTATACTCTTTTCCAAATAAGAACGCACCGCGTCGCGCAGCGTTATCAGAGGCGACCAGCAATACGCCTCTACCACAAATTGAATAATTGCGGCTGAAACTGTTGGGACATGCGCGCGTTTCGACCGGTTTTCGTCCGCCGCCCGGTGTCTTCTTATTTGGAATAGAAACTAATAATTAATTAGCACAATTTTTAATGCTCAACAGTTCTCAAAAAAGGTTAATCACCCCCCTCCCAAAAAATTAGAATTTACGTGGCTGTCGTAATCCTGGTCAGTGGACCGAGATGGATGGCAACGAAACCGTTTGAAAAATAATTTATTAAGAAATTGGGAAACTAGTCACTATATAATATATTGTGGTTCTAGTGGGTAATCGTAATTCGTAACTAGAAATCTCGTTGGTATTTAGGCTCTCTAATCATACCGATCGAGACGGAGAATAGTGGGATGACGAATGAATGATTAAAAAGGTGGGTAAGTGGATGTCGCTCTGCTGTACAGCAGGATACAAGTGGGTCACCGTAATTTGAATTCAATGATATAATATCATTGTATAAGAAAAACGATTCTGTGCGCAAACGGTCAGTCAGCCTATGATATTACCAAGTATATTTGATGATATTATTGTGAATAAAGTAATTTACATATTTACTTATTTACATGGAACCTTATTTTAAATTTTTAATCCTTAGCTACGAAACATTTTATAAATTTTTAACTACTGCAAAATAATTATTACATTTTAAATTTGATAAATTTTGTTAAAATTCGAACTTTAAATGCTTATAAAAAAATATTGTGCCTATGTATTTTCAATATTTTTGAACTACTATTGTAACAATATATCAGGAGCCTTATATTAAATTTCACGCTTTTCTACACAACAAATAAAATTTTATTGATATTAATAAAAAAAAAAAACTAAAAAAATTGAAAACTGACAATGTCCGAAAACAGCTCAAAAAGAGTCAAATTATTTTCGAAATTTTATCGTGTATAGAAAATGTTAATACAAATATTCAGTGAAATTTTCAAGTATCTACGGTCATACGTTTTTTAATTACAACAAAATAAGAAAATCGTTACATGAGATATCGAGTGAATATCAAATGTTGTAAGAATATGAATTTCAAACGCTCATAAAAATTGAATTTGACTTTCTTGTAAACTTTTTTTTTTTGATAATGGTAGACAAACTTATGGATAATCTTGTATTACATTTTCAAATCTAAGATTTAAAAAGAAAAATTTTGATGAATTCTCAACTCATAATAATTTGCTAATTTTCGTGGTTTTTCCGTATTTTGTCAAGATTTGAACTTTAAATGCTTATAAATAAAAACTGTGACTAAGGATTTTTAATTATTTTCATCTGCCTTTGAAACAATAACCTAGGAACCTCCTATTACATTTTCAAGCCTTTTTACCCTACAGATAAAATTTTATTGATATTTATAGAAAAAAAAACTAAAAAAAATGGAAACTGAAAATGTCCGTAAACAGCTCAAAATAACTCAAAATATTTGGAAAATGTTATGGTGTATAGAAAATGCTAATATAAACATTCAGTTAAAATTTCATGTACCTACGGTCATTTGTTTTAGAGTTGCACCAAAAAC
This sequence comes from Metopolophium dirhodum, assembly GCF_019925205.1. Lineage (NCBI taxonomy): Eukaryota > Metazoa > Arthropoda > Insecta > Hemiptera > Aphididae > Metopolophium > Metopolophium dirhodum. The sequence goes on from NC_083562.1 coordinate 33,317,629, forward strand.
CAAAATCGATTTTCTCGAAAACAGATTTTGCGTAAAAATTCCCGTTTTTCCTTAATTTTTCTTTTGTTTTTCACGTCGCGTTTGAAAACTACTGAGACATTTTTACTTTTAACCCCCCAAAGTACCAACTAGATTCACTTTCCTATCGGAAAAATTACTGTTGAAGAAAATCCAAGCACTTTTATTGTCCTAAAAGGTGATGACAGACACAAAAAAAAAATCATTGTAAAATCAATACATTCATCGCTTCGCTCAGAATCTAAATCCAATAAGCCATAGTACTTAAACATAATTAATAACTAATAAGTCTATTGTCTATGGTCCATGTAGAAAACAACTAACAGATTCAAACAAACATGGTTTTGGCTATAAACTTGGCTAAAACCGGGTTCACACTACACCGTGTCGTGTAAATAATCACACGATACCACAGTAACCAAAACGATACCATAGCTGAATATATTCAACTTCTGAACTTAAAATTATTCATTTGTTTTTAGTTATCACTTTTCCGATCATAAATGTAACCACACGGTCAAAAGTTGAATATAATATTCAACTATGCGGTATCGTTTGGTAACTGTGGTAGCCGTGATTATTTTACACGACACGGTGTAGTGTGAACCGCCCTTTAGGCTTAACAAGTTTCGGTAGTTTAACCCCGGTTCTACTATTACTATAATAGTATAATAAATAATAATTGTCCTTATACTAGTATAATCCTACAAATTAATTTATACTGCTTGCATAGGACGCAGCACCACAAATAATTATTTGGCAATAAGTTAATTTAGAATTCTGATGACGTATTAAGATATTTTTATAAAACAAGCGGCAAGCACGTATAAATAATAGTAGGTACTGTAATACGACTATTGTAATAATATTATTTATTTACGGTAAACTGTAATATAATATATTTATTATTTATATTGTCATTTTTCGCAAGTCGCAATCGTAATGACCGAGTGACGGCCGGCGGGCACAGTGACAAGTATAGCAATTATTATTGTTTTTTTATTGTTTTTTTCGAGAAAAAAATATCGTATGAATTCTGTTATATTTTTTGAAGTATTTCGTGCCTGAATTTCATTAGCTTTTAGGGCAGTAATGTAATAATAAACTGTAGGTATGTCTGTAAATATTAAACAAACCCAATTATAACCTTATAACTTTCCAAATTTGGGTTGGATCTTGCATTCTTTAATTGCGTCAATGTATGAGGGAACTCTACAATTTAAATTAATTATTGCTACAATGCTATTTAAAATTAGGGATAGGCAGTTTGAAATTACATTTTTACGAACCCTAACTTGTACAAACTTAACAAATTTTAAAATTAGTAGTAGAAAAACATTGTTTACATATACCAAAAAAAGAAATTGGAAAATCTGATGTCATACACAGAACATTTTGAACTTAAATATGCTCCAGCTTAAAATTTTGTTTGGATTTTTAAAGTTCAAGCCTTCAAGGTATTCTAAGATCAAAACTTAACCCTAAATTTAAAATCAACTAATAGGTTGATCTTGTTAAAAAGTCAAAATATAATATTAACTATTGATTTTATCTACCTAACACCTTTTCATCTTGTCATTTCAATTTACCTATTGTTCAAAATGAATTAACTAATATAATATGTAAGTATTATAATCTACACATTATATATTAATATTACCGTACAAATGTCTCCAATGTAAAATAATTATTTCTGAGCAATGAGCATTAAAATATAATACTATTAATCATAATATTATGATCTATTGAAGAATAAATAATATTAATAATAATGTAGCCTTGACTTTTGAGTATATTATTTGATTGAATTTAACTACACACTTCCTTGTTTATTTAAGAACATTTCAAATATAAACATACCTTCAAATTTTAATAAAGAAAATTTTATTTTTTCTAAAAAAAATTACATATTCTATTGGTTGGATATCAATATCAATATCCTATTAATTCTTGATATTATAAAACTATATACAATAAAATAAGCATTAAAAAAAAAAAATTATCAACAACAATAAAAATTGTTTTATTTATACTCATGTCATTATTTAAATACAATTACATTCTTAAACATCTTCTCCAAATTCTATATCAAATTGTTCTTTAGATATCTGAAATAAACATTCAAGTATTTAATAAGTAATAAAAAAAAAAAAAAAAATTGATTATATTTTATTAAGATAACCCACACGCATCTGTTGTCTCTATTTTAGTATTTTACTAATGTATAATATTATACCAACATGTACGTTCAATAGTTCCAATGATTAATAATTATTATTAATATTTTTTATGCTTGTTTAAAAATTAAAATATTGTGTAAAACTCACTTGAGAACACAAAATAAATAATGTTGTTACATTCATATAATTTATCCGGCTAACCTATACATAGTCAGAATAGGCAGTATGATGTTTAGATAAACCAATTGATGGCCAGTTGTTTGAAAATTGTTAAAGTATTATTTTCCCTCATTAAATGCGTTATATATTCATTACTTTAATTTAAAATATGTAAGATTTCAATTTTCAAGTTTATAAGTAAAACTTTTTTGCCTTTTTATTAACGAGTTTATGACCTTTTAAACTGTATTTTAATAAGTTGATTACAACATTCAAAGTTTGTTGTTAAACTGCCAATTGGCATTCATTTTTCTATTTCAAACATATAAATAGACCATTTTGCATTAAAAATTCTCAACAAATTATTACAGAAGTTTATTAAATTAAATAAATATTTAGTTATTGTTTTATTATATTATAGACCTACGCTGTTACAATACTAGCTAAAATGAAAATTAGTTCTAAAAACAAGGATAATTCTTATTAAAATTTCATCAACATAACACACTTAACAGCAGGTATAAAAAATGATAGGAGCATAAAGTACGGACACATTTGATAACAATTTATGCTAATTTGTAGATTTTAGAAAATCTTTTGAGTTTTTGGGCGGGATAACATTTTTATCAATAAGTTATAAAATATTTTAGTTGTGTAATTACTAAATTTCACTATTAATTTTATAACATACAAATAAAAACCATTATGACCACAATGCATAATAAAATAAATTTTAACATACTATTTAAAAACCATTTTCAAATTAAATATTTATTACATTTTATTGAGATCAATGTGTCCTCAGATCATTATTTTTAATTTTGATAGGAAAGAGTACCAGTGTACAAGAGTGTATATCCAATACCATGCATTTCATTGCAGATTAGATTATGAGCTAAATATACGTTCCTATTAGTTTTTATTAAAATAATTTGAATGTGGTTTATATAGTTTTTAATTTGTATACCTTATAGTTTCATAATGCAATTAGATATATTAAACATAATATACATGTATATATCAATAGTATATTATAAATATGTGTAATACACTGTTCAACTTAAGAAAAATACTCAGCAGCTGACTTGTGCGCAGGGGAACGTCTTCACTACAATTCAGATGTACAGATTGCTGATTTGTAGGGGCAATACTTGGGAGTTGCCTGACAGTCGTCTGATGAAGACTGTTTGTCGCCAAGTATGTTTCTTAAGTTTAAACATTTTTTTTTGTTCAAGAAACTTGTAAACCATGGTTTAGTGTGTTTCAAACCTAAAGTTTATACTATCCACACAATTTAATTTTATGATTTAAATATTTAAAAATTACCTTTTTATTTTTAAATTTTTTCATTAAGGCAATATCTTTAGCTAAATCGTTCAAATCTTCTTGACTGAAGGCCTGTTCTCTTTTTTTTTTTGCCTTAGATTTTCCTTCTAACTCCATTTGTTTACGTAGTTCTTTTTTCTTTTTACGTTTTTCTCTTCTTTCGAGTTTTTTCTGTTTGGCGTCAGCCCATGCAACAGTTTGTTTTAATCCTTTTTTATGTTTCATTTGACCAAGCCAAACTCCAGTTTCCATGTAATTTTGTAACTTTTTTTGCCGGGACTCTTCTCTCTCATTATTTCTAATTTAAAGTATATAAAATATATATTGTCATAATAAAAGTATTTAAAGTATATAGTCATCAGCTGTAAAAAACTTACTGATATTTAATAGAATTGAAATCCATATCAACAGGAATAAAATCACTAGTAATCTTATTTTTTAATTCTGGCATTTTTGGGAGTCTTAAAAGACCAAAGCCAGTTGCAAGTTTACCAAATTCCAAATCTGTAAATAACAAATTTATATTAACAAAAATGTTGTTTCAATGTAATATAAAATAAATGCATTTTTAAATCTTTGTAGATGTAAGATTTTACTAGTAAATAATAATTATTATTCAACCTTCTTCAAAATAAAGCAATGACTTAAATCAGAAATATACATTTTACATGAAACAGCTAATAAAATATTTGATATAATACATTTTACAAGTCAGTGAGTCAGCCATAATAGATGTATCAGAATTTAGTTGAAATATAAAAATTATGTTAACATACTCAAAACCAATGGGCTAATAGTCGTATCATATCAATTTTGATGCACTCCTATCTAAACACTGTGTCAGGAGACAACATTACCGTTTAGTGAATGCAGACTGACGTCAGAGACCTTCTGATATAGGTTCTATATATATATATAAATTAAAGTGTCAAATGATGTCGAACATTAATGAACCATTGTTGTTGAGTGGGGATTCAGACAAGTTTTGGTCAGGTTCTCTCCTGGCGCAGAGTATGGCCGTATATCATGGTTGATAATATAACGCCATGTAATGATATCACATTACGTGTAATTTGTCATTGCCAATAGTATGTAATAAGTATTAATAGTAGTTTTGATATTATATTATTTCCAACAAAGCATCAGTCACAAAGACAAATTACCTTTTATACGTAGTAGTAAATGACATTCATGTTTTGAATAGGCTTGAATGTAAGATACAAATGCTTTATTAGCTTTATCAAATATTGTTCTATCTTTAAGTTGACGCTTTCTAACTTTTTCTACTACAAGATCCAAATTTTCAACTTCTAATTCAGGCATTAATTCCAATATTACCTAAGAACATTTATATACATGATATTTTAACACATTTTCTATGAGATTGGTTTCATTAATATATTTACCTTTTGATTTGAATAAATAAAATGTATGTAAGCATCTTCATTTGGCATTAACATAACTAAGGAAGATCCACTTTTACCTACACGAGCTGTTCGACCAGCACGGTGTACAAAAGAAGATGCATTATTAGGAGGATCATATTGAATCACCCAATTCACTTCTGGTATATCAACACCACGGGCCATTACATCCGTACACATTAAAATACCTAAAATATATGCATTTTATATGTAAATAGTTAATGCATAGCAACAAGTTAAAACAAATTAAAAACAAGTAGTTAATATAAATAACAATTAAAACAATTATTAGATTATTATAAGTGTTCTTTTTGACACTTTATTTTAAGATATTTCAACAATAAAAACTAGTTTCATTAAAATATTTGTCAATGAGATATAAAGCTTTTGTTTGATTTCTGTGATCACTGTGAACAAGTCATTAGCAAAATACCTGATGTTATATATCATTAGTAATTTACTAAATTTGTATATTTAATTAAATGTATTTAAATGTACAGACCACAGTTAAAAATACTGTAAAAATTATTAATTAATCAGATGTCAAATATATTGGTAAATGATTTAAATATTTATATGCTGGTTTCACTAAACATTATAAATGAACTTCAGTTTCTACTTCAGTGAAAACGGTGTTCATAATATTCATATTTACCTCTTTCAGCTTTCCAAAATAACTCAAAAATTCTGTAACGTTTATTATTCATTTTTCCGTGTAAGCTGAATAAATTTATTTCAGGAATCAAACTGTAAATTACAAAAATAAAAACTTTAAAATCTTAATGGAAATGTATACCAATATAGTACAATAGGTTCAAACAGTATTAATAATTATTATTGATTAATATTTACCTTCTTAAAATGATTGAAAAGTATTCAACACATGCACACGTTGATAAAAACAACATATATTTTGAATTTAATCCATTTTTTTTTAAAAACGTTACTAAAAATGCTAGCTTTTTATCAGCATCACATATTGTATAGTAATTTTGTAATGCTAAAGGTGTAGATATAGATTCAATTTGATTGCTAAAAATAAATAATTACTTATTATCATAGTATAAGATTTAATAATATAATAAATTACCTTTTTGGGTTCAAACAATGTTTTTCCTTCACAATAACCATGATAGGATTTCTAAGTCCTGCCTTAACAAGCATTGCTACCTGTTTGGTTTGAGTGGCTGAAAACAACCCTGTTCTTCTCTGTGTAGGCAAATATTGTAAAACAGTATTTATAGGCTTTTCAAAACCTAATTCTAACAGCTTATCAGCTTCATCTAACACCAGCATTTCCTATAAATAAATTCAAAGTAATTCAATAGTTCTAATGAAAGCATAAATTAAACTTCTTACCAATGATTTAAGTGATTTGTGTAAATGAAAATTGGGTATCTTTCTAGTTAATAAATCTTCCAGTCGGCCAGGAGTAGCCACAAGAATATTTGCTCCATTTTTATTAAATGCTTTGACATCAGTTTCTATTGGACTCCCGCCTAAAGTTAGCATCTGTGTAACACCTTCTATATTCTTTAAAAATTCAGCCAATACATGACTAGTTTGAGTAGCTAATTCTCGAGTAGGAGATATTATAAGGCCTCCCACTTCATGTTTTTTCAGAGGATCGCTGCGTTTCTGATCACACAATATTTATGTAAGTATCACAATATAGATACAAAGGAACATACAATATACTATAATTGTTTTAGAAACATGAAAAGTAAAACTTACCAAAATCAATTCTAGCATTGGCACTAAAAATGCCAATGTTTTTCCGCTACCGGTGACTGCTTCTGCAGCGACATCTTTTTTTTTTTCTAAAAAATTCCTTATAGATTCGACCTAAAAAAATAAATCTTTAATTATTCAATGTATATTATTTTTGTTATGTTGCAAACTATTACCTGTATCGGTGTCATGCATTTAAATTTGAAGTGTTCTTTGATTGTTTTTAGAACAGGTTCGGACAGATTTAAAGATTCCCATTTCAAAGATGGTGCTAAAGACATACTTGCATGTCTTTTATAAATAAATATTAGTAGAAATTAGTATTAAATTCGATTATTTATTACAGAAATATAGGATAGTATGAATAGTCGTGAATAATACTGCGAATTGCGATTACTGTCATTTGCCATATCTCGTCAGCGGCACACGTGTTGTTGAAATACATTTTTATCACGGTTGTCAGTGATTGTTATCATATTTTAATGTTTTTATTTATCAGTGGATGATATCACATTATCACCAAATACCATTCGGCATCATCGAGATGTATATTATACTACACATTTATCAAATTTATAATTTATAAATTATTTTGTAGTTAAAAATGTATAAAATGTTTAACTTTTATGGCTAAGGATTGAAAATTTAAAACAAGGCTCCACGTAAATAGGTTATATATAAATTACTTTATTCACAATAATATCATCAAATATACTTGGTAATATCATAGGCTGACTGACCGTTTTCGCTCAGAATCGTTTTTCTTATACAATGATATTATATCATTGAATTCAAATTTAACACCATCCATTACAGTAACCCACTTGTAACCTACTGTACAGCAGTGCGACATCCACTTATCCACCCTTTTTTTAAAATTATTCTCGATAAAAACTTTTTGACTTTTTTAATTTTTAAAGCTTGACAATTTAATACAAGGTTCCTAAAAGATTTGTTAATGTAACTTCAAAAATATCAAATATACCTTTTAGGCACGATTATTTTTTATGTGCATTTAAAGTTCAAATTTTGACAAAATTGATCAAATTTTCGAAAATGTTCAAATTATTTTTCAGTTAGAAATTCATAAAAGTTTTTCTTTTCATAGATAACATTAGAAACTTTGATATAAGACTCCCCAAAAATGTTCCTAGGTACCATATAACAAAAATTTCAAGTGTACCTATACATTTTTGGTTTGTAAATTGCACTCAATAGTCAATACATTTCAGTTGTACCTACATTGCGCCCTGAAGAGTGCAGGGAAGAGACAATTTTTAAGTAATATCACAGATTAAATATGAATATGAATATTTAATCTGTGGTAATATTATTTTTATCACATCTTTTGCCTAATTACAAAATTGCTACAGAATTGGTACTTATTCAGTACCTACACGATTATATTATATAACAATATCATAGGCGCAAATAGCGTTTGAGATTCGGTGGGGGGGAGGGAGGCTGAAGCCCTACTGCAAATTCCAATGATTCTGAATAAACTTAAAATAAATGTAGGAAATGTACCTATGGAAAGGCTATTGGCCTTTCTTTTTTTTTTTGGGGGGGAGGGGGTGGAAAGGAAGCTTTAACACTAAAGCTACTCCCTTTCCCCACCATTTGCGCAATTATACCCATGAACAATATGAACTGTAGACTAACAAATTAGTAATATTAGTAGATAGGTACCTATATCATACATGTTAAATTAATATAAATATTTGAGTTATACCTTGATATTATAATAGGTTTATTATTTTATTATCAAAAATGTATTTTATTTGATAAAATAATATTAGGAAAATCACGGACTAAGATATAAGCACAGAATAATTCTATGAAATAAGTATTATATTATCGTAAGTGACGAAAATGCACAATTATAAGTTATAACACGATTAAAAATTGTGGATAACAAGGTTTATTATAGTGGATAACATTATAAGCATAGAACCTAAAGTTCACAATAATATAAGTTCTTTATACCACAAATTCTCTAAACTAGGGCACTGTAGACATATTATAGATATATTATAGATATATCCTTCCTTCCTTCCTTCCTTCTTCCTTCCACCTTTTCCACCTATACTATAAGATGAAGAACAGCTGACTTCGAGAACAGCTGTTTATAGTGGAACTGTAGAACGGAAAACGCCGGCTATAGTGAAACCGTAGCGTAAAAAATTAAACATCGCTCCGTTTCTTCTACTGTCCCACCGATCATTTCCCGTAGATTCCTTAACGCGTCCAATCGCGTACCTGCGCCGCGGCGGTGGTCAGTTGGTTTTCAAATGTTCAAACCTTTTTCGAAAGATGTTACGCTTTTTACGCCGTTCTTCGCATTTTTGAACTTTTTGCCTACTTCGTTATTGTTTTAAAAGCCGCTGATATGTCTGTCATCGCAATCGACGCCAGCGTCGGTCGTTATTATTGCTTTTTTCGTTTTTCTCGATTCGTTTTTTTTTTTTTTTATTGGGTAACCCGCGGCAACATAAGCCATTGGGTGTGGGGGAGGGCACAGTAGGTTTTTAAATTGGGTAGGTTGGTACACGTGTGTGTTGTGTTTTGGCAGAATTTCTAAAATGGGGCAATCGTAGGTTTCTGCCGTACCCTGGGTGGGGGGATGGCGGCACTTATTCTCCGGACACCGTGACTTGCCCGAAGAAAAATGCCGCCCACGGCCGAGGTATCAAACTCGGGTCGGCTGCATCGAAGCCGACGCCTTAGTCCGCTCGGCCACTCCGTCCCCCCTGTAGACATATTGTTTGGTCCTTAATAACGTAGGTATATTGCTTAACGCAAACCCAATTTTGTGGTTTGATTTATATAAATGTATTATTCAAACATACATTTTAAAAATGTAATAATAATAAAAACGGTCAGATCATTGAATAAACTACAATTAAAGTTTAATCAGTGTGTAGATACATCGAATTATAAACGAGTACATCGATGTATATCGAATATATCGGTTTACGTCGCTCCGTAGACACATAGCTTAATTGTTGAAGTTTTGTCCGCCATATGCATCACAAACTGTAGCTCGGTAGGTTAGGCGTAGGTGCTCTAAATGTAGTTAGTTAGGTAGGACCGAGTTCGACTCCGTCAGAAAGAGGCGCGCTCTTCAGGCGGCGACTGATTATGATATAACACGGCCGCCCGTAATTCGACTTTTTTTTTTTGATTTTATTTTCACGTTTTTTTTTCATATACATATAATATTATAATATACATGTTAATATTTATTGGTTAATATTACATTATATGGCTGTATATTATATATTATATACATATATGTTATTTAAATTATTAGGAATTTAACACATATTATTTTCTATAAATTGTCATAATTATATTATACCATACAATAAATGCTTATTATATTTGTTTTATTTTTCGTAAATTATTTCGAATGTTGTGTGATTGGGTTTTTGGGAAATACTATTTTTTCTCTTCACTTAAAGCCGCTAGACGTAGGGTCTGCAATCCACCGCAAGTGGATTGCCTACCTGATTTGCTGCAGCATTTTGTCCGCTTCTGACGAAGTCGGATAGCCTGCCTATTATAGGCTATTAACTTGAAAGTTAATAGATTTTGACTTGAAATGACACTTCAACATGCAGGTTTTGCATTTTTTTTTTATTATATATAATATATACATTACAGGTACATGTTTATATGTATTGTGTTGGTTAATATAATATTATGTATCTATATGTTGTTTTTTTTTAGGAATTATAATTGCACATTTCTCAAAATGTTCCATTGTTATATATCATACAATAAATATGTACAATCGGATTGCCTACCTAGGTGGCGAACTTCAAAGTTAATTGATTTTGACTTGACACTCCAACATGGTTTTCGACTTTACACTTTTTACATAAGAAAAAACACCGGACATGCGACGGAATATACCACTCTATCCTCCACAGGCGGATTACTTATTTTGGTTTCGTCTTAGACATTTGTGATGACTGACTTGCTAGACACTCTAAAACGCAGGTTTTTGAATTTACATTTTCTTACACATACAAAAAAGCACCGGGCATACGCTGGGGGATAGTATCATTAAATTTCCGGTTTTCATTGGCCATGGGAGATTTCTAGACACTGAAACTCAACTTTCAAACGTCCCCACCTTCGAAATGAGACTGCCAAATTATCAGAAATTCTTATCACAAAATCACCTCCCATTACCAAAATCACCTTCCATATAAGTGCGACATTTATAATTCGACTGTGTCTCCAAAATCGGTACTCACTTACAAACACACAGGGGGGGGAGGTGTTAACTGTATATTCCATTATTCAATTACCTGCGCTTTCAACGTTGTCGGCAATCCACCGCAGCTGCATTGCATACCTGGTGATATCCGCTTCGCATATTGTCCGCCTACCTATGTGATTTTATGACTGATACCTAGACAATCAAATAAACCTGTCGACTCTACACTTTTTAACAATTTTAACAACCAAAAGCCATTTACAACGTTCGTAACGCTCAAACTCTTAAACATTCCCGCCAAAGCGGCAAATCTCTAATCCTTATCATTAATCCTTATCACAAATCTTAAACTTTCATCTTACAACCTTTGCGACTTTTATAATTCTAACTAAATTTTCTCCAAAATCGGTACCCACTCTCAGCGAGCCCAACGGGCCCCGAGTTTCACTTTGAGCTAATAGGTTTATAAAATATAATATTTTAATATAAAGAATAAATATCTCATGGAATTATAGAACTATTCCAAGTTCTAACTGCAGATAATAGATAAACGATGACAGGTAGGTAAAAATAAATGTCGATATAGATCTCTCAATGGGCTCCGACTAAATACAATTTCGTATCAGAAATCACCCTTGTCCCTTAGAATTGAATATTGAATCATTTTTTTACTATAAAACTTGTAAGGATACACAAACAAAACACACACCATTGTAAAATCAATACATCCATTGTTTCACTCGGAATTTAAAATACTTAACGTGAAAGTATAAAATGAGCACTGCAGTTCTGCAGTGTATGATACGAATCGAAACATAAATCCCCTTGTTCAAATATTATAGTTTAATATATTATAACTACGCGTATATATGATTAATAATGGTCTTGGAAAAATAAAAGGGCCCGAAATCCTAACGATTGTTGATTAGAACAAACGACTTCGCAACGACCATACTCGCGTCGCTGCAGTGTACCCGTCGTCTGGGAAATGCTTGAATTTTTCGAGTAAACTGATTTTGTATCGAACTTCGAGTTCACTTGCAATTAAACGTCTGACCTGAATATACCAAAAATCAAAATGGCCACAATTATCGACTTCGTAGAAGAGATTGTAATGATTCATGTTGTAGAACGCGTCGAAATATGGGTCATGGCAATAGAGGACGAAGGGTTCACCCCGGAAGTAAAGGATTTAGAGCGAACACTCGAGGACGAAGAGCAGGATATTCTACAGGATATTAAATGGTTGTTTGGTGAAAATGATATTGTCGCCGAATGCATCGCGATCGAGGAAGGTAGCGGTGACGCTGCAGCGGCAGTACCGGCTCCTCCGGCGGTAGTACCGCCAGTACCGGCGCCTTCAGCGGTATTACCGGCCATTGGATTAGCCGACGTACTGCGGCAGGCCGGCGATAGCGTGCTGGTTGAGCATCAAAAGGCAGACACGATCCCGTCTGTGGAAGAAGAGGACACGACTACACTGAAATGGGAGACAGAACCGGGGACAACCACTGCAGCAGTTCAGATCAAGACACGTGGTAGGACAAGGCGGTTTATCGCCGCCACGTGGAAGAGCGCAAAGCGCCTGCTGCTGTGTGGTTGTTGCCGGAAAGCTTGAAGCCGGCAGTGTAGTCCTCCCCTCCCCCCAGACGAAGACACCAAGACAAGACGGTGGCGACGGGGGAGTGGTACGTGAAAGAGCACTTTATGGTGTCCGGCGGTAAGTCACCCTATACGTTTTCCGGCCACCCGCAGAAAAACGAGATCGCAGTTGCCAGTGTCGCGCGCTCGTAGTTGTCGACACGCGAGACCATCAAGACGACTCGGCGCGGACTCGGCTGCTTCGGTCACACCAGGAGCGGTAGACGACGACGACGGCGGTGGCTAGCTGTACCGGGGCGGGCAACGATACCGCCCCGACGGTACCACGACGATGGCAGAGTGCATGAAGACGACTCGCAAAGGCGGCGGCGGCGGAGACTGCAAAACACAACGGGTGAGCGATACAGCTGAGCTAGGAACAAGGACGTCAGCATCGCCGGACTCGAGGAAACGGATAGCGTTTCAGGGTACGGCGGTGCGCGACTCCAGGACGGCCACCGGATGGTGACTAGGTCGAGTCAGGGCGAAAATCACGCGGAGAGGATCCTGTCCCATTTTCGCCCAGTAGCAATCGGTCGAGTCACGTCTCCGGTCGCCGACGGTTCCGTAGCACCAACAGCTGCCTTTGCTCGCTCAGCGTTTTAGGTCACCGTCGCCGTCGTCACGCATCAGTCGTCTTCAGCACCTGCACATCGTCGATGCGCACAACATTGCGCACTAGCCGCTCGCCGTCAAATCGTCTCATTGCTCCCGTGGCCGTAGTGGTCGGGACTTCGCCCACCGTCATGATGGTCGTCACCCGCGAGCAAACGCGCTGGCCATTGCACTCGTCCGCCTGCGGGATGTGCCGCGAGAACGTATAGAGGTGATCAGTAGCCTTATTATTGCTTTAAGCACTTCGCCATCACGTACCACTCCCCCTGCTTATTGTGTCTTGTCTGGTGGTCCCCCCCCCCCCATTAGGCCACTTTGAGCCAGTTATTATGTTACAAAAATGATGAAAAATGTTTAAAAAAAATGATAAAAATGTAAAAAAAAAAGGCCACTTTGAGCCGTTTGTATATTGTATGATTAAATTTTTTCAAAATTAGGCCATTTTGAGCCATTGACACTTTTGATTGTACTTCAGACTTTAAAAAGTATATTCAAAATTACATTTGTTTGTTAATAACTTAAAATAAAATTGTCTATACTAAAACAAAATATTGTTTCTTTTTTACGTATTAGAGTGTATTTGTATATTTATTTATTTCAACAGAATAATGGGCTCCACTGAACATGCCCCTGTGACAGGGCCGGCCCAACGATTTGCGGGGCCCGGGGCAGAGTAAAATGGTGGGGCCTAAAATGCCTAAAATGTCATTATCGCACGTTAGTTGCATATCGCATATGGGAGCTATACTCCCCAAATTTGAAACTCAAATGTGCGCAAATAATCTTAACAAATATAGTACCTTGCACCTACAACAACATGAATAAGTAAATTAACTAATAACGCACCATGTCATATAATCAAACTTAATGTAATAAATAAAAATTATCAAAAAAATATTGACAAAATAAGACAACAAATATAAAATATAGCAATAGGTACAATATAAAAATATATTAAAAATTAACTTTTCTGCTCTTTATATCCGCAAATTGATCTATAATATCATCATATTTTAATTGGTCGGCAATTTCTTTTTCGATAGAGATTATAGCTAAGTTGGTGATTTTTACTTGTAACAACGTGCTTCGGAGATAGTTTTTTTTATTAATTTCAGCTTTGAAAACGATCGTTCTGCTGAAGCAGTAGTTACGGGCATAGTATTCAGCTAATATTGGTAGGTAGTAAAAATTACACCAATTAAATGTATAAAATATAAATATAATAGGTAGTATTATTATAAATTTATAAGTACTACTTATATGCAATTGTTTCGTAACATCGGAATCATCGGATACAATTTTCGGTTTATTCAAAAACTTTACTAACGAACCACGAATGGAGTTAATGTTTTCTTCAATTTGTATTTTTTTTTTTAATTTTTCACTACTAGATAAATATTTTCGGAACTTGTCTCGTGGCCTTGACATTTTTGATTTTATATTTAATATTATTATATTATTTACCAGTTCAAAAGTTCAATAGAATATAATGATGGCTTGTTAGTTAATATTACTTATTATTAACGTCGTACGTGGTTGCAGTAGCCAGTAACCAGTAGATTACCTATTGCTATTATTACTATTACTAGGGCTGTGAATTTAATGCACTAAAAAACCTTAAAAAATGCATTAAAAATGTCAAAAATATGCAATGAAATATGCACTTAAAATGCAAAATATGCACTTAAAATGCAAAAAAAAAGGAATATAAAATGCCAAAAATTATAGTATAAAATTTACTAAAAATGGTTTTTAATTTAATTTTTGTATTTATATTAATATAGGTACAGGATATTAAACATTAGTACAAAAAAGTGTTTATTTAAAAAAAAAAAAAATAAAAATGTTGATTGAATTTGAATTTACATTTGCATTAAGTTAATGCTATTCACCTGAAACATATTTAAAAAAATTCGAATTTAACATCATCTATTACAGTGACCCACTTGTAACCTACTGTACAGCAGAGCGACATCCACTTATCCACCTTTTTTAAAATTATTTTATATTAACTATATACTATTAAATACATATTGTTATTTAGAACCCTCGTATAGTATAGTTTATACAACTGTCCATGTCGTTCCCGCCGCGGTGTAATGCGTTATTTTATGATTTATTCAACAGTTTTCGTCGCCTTTAGTGTTTGATGGCTTAAATATTTCTTGGTACATATTATAATATCCGTGTAGCGTTTATACTACGTTTATAGTCTGTATAATTAACTAACGAATTTTTTTATTTAAGTTATATATTCTAACGATTTTTTAGTCGTTAATCTGTAACAAATGATTAGATATACACTCGACAAAACGAAAAAAAAAGAAACAATATTTTTTTGTTTTTACAAAATTTATTTATTAATAATAAAAACAAAAAATAATACAAAAATGTAGATATTTGATCAATAATATATTAAAAAAGGGCCGAGAATAAGAAAAAAAAAATCGAAATTTACAATATATGAACAATTAATTAGACAATTTGAAATAATTTAAAGAAATAAAAGGAAAAAAAAATACGTCGGGCAGGAGATCAACAAGGGGGGGAGGATGCAAGATGGCGAATTTTGGTGCGGATATATGCAATGTTATTGGCCACTGGTCACCTCTGCACGTTCTCACGATCTGTCCCGCGGGTTGCCGAGTATGTCGCGGGCGCGTTTGCTCGGACGCTTGACGACCTTGCCCAGCCGGCGAGGCCAAACCGATACGGCCGCGGAGCGACCACGGATGTCGGCGACGAACGGCGGCTATAGTGCGCGATGTTGTGCGCGTTGACGGTCGACGGCGCGACGACTCTGCCGTCGGACGGCGAAGACCAAGACACGGAGCGAGCGAATCGAGATTTTGTGCTGCGGAACCGGCGGGGACGAGCGAAGCGGCCAATGTGGGATTACCGCGGGGCGAAAAGGCGAGAGTCAGCGGACCGCAGCGCGATCCTCAACTCTCGGTAATTTTCGCCCTGGCGTTGTCCCTTCGGCCGCTTCATCGTTCCGCCGCCGCGGTGGTGAAGTCGCGCGCCGCCAGACCCTGAAACCGTTAAGTTTCCTTGGATCCGGCGACGCTGACGTCCCCGTGTTCCTAGCACGCAAATCTCCATACCACTCACCCCGTGCCCAGGTCTCCGCCGCTGCCGTCGTACCGAGTCGCCATCGCCGTCGTCATCGTCGGTGTACCGTCGGGGCGGAATCGTTGCCCGCGCCGGTACCTCTACTACTAGCCGCCGTCGTCCGTCGCCGCCGCCGCCGCTCCACGTGACCGTAACTGCAGCCGGGCGCTCGCCGAGCCGCCAGAGGGTCTCGCGCGTCAAAGACGACCGAGCGCGCTACGCCCGCGAACAACCCGTCGCGCCGCGGTTGACCGGAGAACGTGCGTGGGTGACTTACCGCCGCGCACCGTCCGTGCTCTTTCTCACATCCTCCCCTCCTCTGTGTCGCCGTCATCCTGCCCGTCGTCTACGGCCAAGGGGTGAGCTGCGGACGGGTTCTCATCGGCAGCAGCACAGAGCCCGGAAAAAGCGTCTCACACTTTTCCACCTCGTACGAGGTGGATCGATTTTTCCGGGTGCTGCCGCCGGGTCCAGCCAACCGACCAGCTCACCAAGACTATTTTTCACAACTATACCCCTGGCCGGCTCAATTTTCTCATCCAACACGTCTTGGTCTTTTGTACGCAAAACGTCGTCGAGCGGTCCGCCCTCAGGAGTCGGAGTGGGATCGACAGACCCCGACTCCGAGGACGGCGCGTCCCCACACGACGACGTACAGCTGCTCGCCAACAAAACGGAATGGTCCTCTTCTGCTTCCGAACTTTTCGAATTGTCGTCTTCCTGGACAGTGTTGTTGTTGACGAGCGGTGCTGCCTCTGGGATCGGAGCAAGCTCCGACTCTGCTGCAGATGACAGCGCATCGCCGCTCGGCAATCCATCACTGTGCAAGGAGACGGACTCCTCGGCGTCTTCGTCGAACTCCTGTCCATCTGCGCCTCCAAGAATCGGATTTTGTCCTTCAGGCTCCGACTCCGGGGTCTGATCGTCGCCACTCGCAGTAGTGGCACCCGAATCAATGGCAGACAGAAGAAGAGTAACTAAACCCACGAGATATTCGTCTGTTTCGTCAGCGTAAGTGCCATCCATAATGTCGACAACAATGTCTTCTAAGATTTCAAGCAATATGACGTTTACAGCGTCGATGTTATAATAGTTAGTTGCCATCTTTTGTTTGAGCGAAGATAATATGTATACGTGTACGTTGGGATTTAATCGAGAATTGCTAATGAGCTAAATACAAATCGTCCAACACAGAGACCGATCTCCGAGAAAATCTCCAAGACGACGACGACGTGTATTACTACTAGCCGGCCAGTAATATGTTTATCGTTCTCGTCGGCCCGCAGCATTCGAGCGCGTTAATTTTTCTAAAGACCATTATTGATATAATAATATTGTACCTCAAGTTGGGGCAAAAAATGTAGAATATTTGTATAATTTATTTAATATGTCACTTGTATGAAAATATCGCAATATTGTTACTATTTTTGACGAACTATGTGTAGGTACTTTTAATGTATTTATTTTATATTGTGGATACCAGTGTGCAGTGGAATTTACACTTGGTAAATAAATGTATGGGTAATGGGCATAAAACACCTTTATAATAAAAAATACCCAACCGAACATAACTTAGTCTATTACTAACTACGGCATCGAGTATCGACTGGAAATGGTAATTATCGGTAATTGTCGATAGTTAGCGACTGTGTGGGGATTTCACAGGCGGACGAGCCGGCCGGAGCGACGAGGCGACGTCGTTAATTTTTCAGGGAACCACACCACCGCCAAAAATAGAATGCAAGTGAATAACATATTAATATTGTATACAAATACCATACCAGCGTATACGGGTCTAATGTATTAAATAAAAAAAAATTTAATAATATTATAAAATATAATTACTATAAATAACATTTTATTGTTCCATTCAACAATATTGTACATGAAAAAAGAATATGATATGCACTTTTTTTTTTGCTCATCAACTTGACCTTTTATTGCATCTATGAAAGCTGGGCCTGTCCAATTATGGGGAGAGCGCGGGGCCCGGGGCGTGGGCCCCGCTCGCCCTGGCCTAGGGACGGCCCTGGGCCCTGTGAGGACCAATGCAAAGTATTAACTACTATAGCAATGTTTTTGTCACGCATCAAATATATCAATAAAATATTATAATAATGATAGGTATTTTTGGTCAGGTGAACGTATAATAATTAAAAGATAACCATAGATAACTTGGGACTTTTACGTGTATAATAAATTTTACTGTACGCAATGGTATTTTAAAAAATAGTAATACTTTATAGTTTAATTATACTTTTGACCCCACAAAGAAGAGAACAACTGCTCCTACCAAGTAGGTATCAGAAAAGATGCTCATGTAAAATATCAAAGCATTTTCACTACCCCAAAACTAAGTGGATGTCACTCTGCTGTACAGTTGGTTACAAGTGGCCTAAATGGGTCAATGTAATGGACGGTGTAAAATTTGAATTCAATGATATAAATCATTGTATACGAAAAACGATTCTGAATGAAGACTGCCTGTCAGCCTATAATATTACTAAGTAGGTATATTTTATGGTATTATTGTGATTAAAGTAATTCATTTTCGTATTAGGCTTTAGTAAATATCTACTTAAGTGGGTTAAATTAATTTTTGTCGAAAAAATTACATTTGAAAATGTCATTGTATACACTTATAAAATATATTAATATACTCAAAATTACAAAAATGTTTACAAATTTTAGTCAGTGCTTTGCTTCTCCTACCAACAACTTAGTGTTAAAGTGGTTATGAACTCGCCAATCACATCATTCACAAAGCACAAAGCTAGATTGTTCTCCTTCGAGACAGAGTATAGATGATATAATAATGGTACAAAATTAATGAACATTAAACAGCCAATGGCCCTCGGCCCCTCGCATATATGAAGCATATTATTCCTAATGAATAAAATGTACACAACAGAAAAGTAATTTTCTATTTTACAATAACTATTTTCTTTTTATTATACATAATTAATTATATTTGTAATTTTCAACAGGTATTTCTGTATGTATTCGTATTCCATGCATTGACTTAATTTCATCTTTTAAAACCTGAAACAAATAATATAAAAATTACTTTTTTTAATTAACGCCTATTGTAAATTGTTGCATTAAATGTATAAAGTTCAAAATATTTAAGAATTAAATAATAAATGTATAACTATATTGATGTGACACAATATTGAATATATTAAATACTATAATATTACAAACTTTTCAATTGGTTAATAATTTTATTTTGGTATAGAAAACAAGAGTTTTTAGTAAAAAAATGGAGGTTCCCATACCAAAAAAAATAAATATATTTTAAATTTCATCTAAGGAGGTTATCAATACCCAAAAAATTGTTACTATAATTAATTTGAATATTTGGAAAAGTATAGGTTTCTATATGATTATAAATTATAATTAATAACAGGCCCATAAACAGAATAGATAAGGAAGGGTCCAATCCCACAAAATATTTCAAAAACATTTTTTTGTTTTTCTTAACAAGGCTATTTATGGTTAATTTGAAATTTAATTTAGTTATAAACACACGCCTCCCTCTTAGAATTATTTTCTGTATACATGCTTGGTTTATAACTTATATCAGTAATAGTTAGGTATATACTTCGGTAATAAGTTGGTGCTGTTTTACCATACTCATTCCCTTGAATTCCGTCGTGGAAATAAATACTTCAAAAATTGCACCACAACCACCTAAAAATATTTTAAATAAGCTTATATAACTTAAATTTTAAATGTAAAATATTATTATAAAATAAATCGATTTCTTATAGGTAATTACGTAATTATTGATGGACAGATATTTAATAGTAAAATAGGTATTGCTTAGATTTAAAAAAAATACAAATGATTGAAACTGATAATACATCTTCTTTAAATCTTACATATCAGTAATCATATTAATACATACTAATATCCACGATGTAGAGAATCTCTTCTCTACATCGTGCTAATACCTATAATTATTCAAATATCAAAACATTTTTTGTTACCAAAAATGTGTATCACATGATATACTATAGGTAGGTAATTAATAAAAAAAAATAATTTATATTAATAACATAAGCACCTACACTATAATAAGAGAACATGAATGAAATCCTATTATAAATATATTATAGATATATTATATATTTATATGTAGAGCCTTAGATAAAGTAGACCGGCAAAATCGTAGCAAATTGTGGCAAAATGTAACGTGTAGGACAAGTTGTTTGTGGAAGAATGTGACTGGACCCCATTTACTATAATATTTATTGATTAAAGATTAAAAATTGAAATGATTAAACATAAAATATTGAAAAAGTAAGAACGAAATAATGTCAAATAGCCTAGGCTATTATTACTGTCCACAAACTGTGATATTCTGTGGACGTATTAATTCACCTTTTATCACTATACAATAAGTAGATAGTTAATTGCTATTATTTACAAAAGGTAAATATTGATAGGCTACCTAGAAAAAATAATATGCTACATTGCTACAACATACATTTTGCTGTGATGTTTTTTTAACAAGTTGTACAAATAAATTCACTGGTTGTAACAATTTAGTCGAACCTACTTTTAGTTTTTTAAAAAAATATCAATATTTTATTTTGAAGGTAAGTGATAAATAATAAATAATAAATACCTACGTAGTTTTATATTATCCATTAAACTGTCTGTGTTCTCATTCAGTATACAACCATTTATATTATATTATTATTATATAATTAATCTTTAGTTATTGACTATACTATTTTCTATTAGATATGGTCAATTGATATTCAACGATTTAAATACATTCTACAATGTGTCAACAGTATTGCTAGAAATTCCAAAATATTAGTGAAGTAATCAGTCAACATTAGCCAAAATCCAAAAATGGATGATATAAATATCACAGGGCTGGCTGTAAGTTTAATTTAAACAAGAATAATGAAGAACTAGTTGCGTATGCAAATATAAAATATAATTTATAAATAATTTTATCATACCTAGATTGAACCAGCGGAAAATGTCACAAGAATTTTGACCCGAGAAGAACAAATGAGGTATGCACATATTAACGTATTAATGTACAAATCATTGTAAATACAACTTTATGTGATGTATTTTAGTAATACACATCATCATATTTAATAAGTACTTACTTATTTGTGGTATTAACTACTTGCATCGTTGTGGACAAAAAGTATTAAAAAAATGTAACAATAAAGTATAAAATTTTAAAAATCTCAACAGTAACAACCAGTTAATGCAAATTACTTAAAAACAATTATTGAATTTGTCAACAGTATAATTTTAATTTTAAATTATATCTTAAATGTAATTAATAATTATCCATGAATAAAACAGCATAGGTACTTTTTCAGAGTTCAGATTAGTTGGGAAATAATATCTTAAAAGATATAAATTATTTAATACACATTTTTTTTTGTTTTAGTGTATAAAGAATTCTTATGTTTTAATATGTAAGATTATTATTTTAATTCATTATGTAATATTTTAATTCTTAGAGAAGAGCATAGAAAATTACACGAATTGCATAAAGGCCACGAGTCAATGCATGCTGAGATGTTGATAATTTTAATGATTACCATGATTGTTGCACAAATAGTGTTATTAGAATGGAAAAGAAGACATTTTAAATCATTTCAAGTAATTTGTATTTTTAACATTGATATTATGTTCTCTTGTGCTAACTGATTAATTTTTTAGGTTGTGACATCTTTAGCTTTATGGTTGATACCATTTATAATGTCCATTCGTATGTCATATTGGAGATTTATTGTATTTTGGACATTATTTTCATTGATCACAGGACTAGTCGTACGAAAAGCTTTAGAAAAACCGTTACAAGGATCAACACCTAGGTATGTTGTTTATGCCTGTCACGGGGCGCCCTTTAAAAATCAGTGCAGTTAGTGCAAAAAAATAATAACGTTAACATCACTCCCTAAGTTACCAATCTTCATTGAATTGAAAACAAATTAACTAAAATCAGAATTATGAATACTTTTATTTTACATTCTTGAATACGTAGTTAAGATAATAATTTTGGTTATATATTTATTAAATTTTGATACAAAAATTTTGATTTCAAAACGATCTTACGAAGTTTTCAACCATTGCCCCATTACAATCATTGTGGGCGCCCTTGGATTGTCATATTTATCGCTAAGGCGAGCACTTATATAAAATAATACATCATGTTGTATATAGTGTGATGGCATAAATGTTATCCAGATTGGTGTACAAATGGTTCTATTTCATCTACAAACTAACTTATGTACTTGGTATTGTTGGATACTTTATCATGGTTGCTGCATTCTTTGGAGTCAGTGTTGTATTCAATGTTAACCCAGCTATATGGATGGATTATGGATTGATAATTATGTACTATGGGTTGTATTTTGGTGTCTTAGGACAAGATATTGCTGAGATATGTGCATCTAAAATGGCTGCACACTTGGGAGTAAGAATTTAAAATTTATAAAATAAACCGTTCAAAAACATAACACCTATACTTTGTATAAAATATTTAATTTCTTTAAAGCACTTTGCTAAAAAATATTTTGCCAAGAAATGCACATCATTAATCAACTCATAAATATCTCATCCATGCTCAGGTTATAAAACTTTAACAATTAATGACAAAGATAGTCAGTCAATTATTAGTTTATCAATTTTTTTCTAATATTAAAACATTTAATGAGTAAATAGTTTTAGACAGTTGATAAATCACCTCACTCGCCAGTATTATTATATATTTATTGTTGTATTAATATTATTAGTATTATACGCCTCAAGGAATGCCAACTAGAAGTTTGGATAAAAATATTTGTGCTGTCTGTGGTAACAAATTATTAGTGAATGCTGGCGAAGAAGGTATAATTGAATCTACTTTCCAATTAACATGTGATCATACGTAAGTTTTTTAAAAATTATTTTAAAATGTTTAGATTTGTATTTAAAATAAAATTATAATCAAAATATTATATTTTTACATTTTATAGATTTCATGAATTTTGCATTCGAGGATGGTGTATCGTTGGTAAAAAACAGACATGTCCGTATTGTAAGGAAAAAGTTGATTTGAAAAGAATGTTCCGTAATCCGTATCCTTTTTATTTTAAAGATATCTAAGTTGAAATATTTTGAGAAAAAAAAGTATATTTAGTATAAGATAAATTTATTAAAACTGAACATGTAAATTTATTTACAACATTATCATCTAAGGAAACATATAGGTACATTAGTTTTCTCATTGTCTGTGAATTAACATCATAAAAAGTATATATTTTTAATAGAATGATAACAGTTTATAGATAGTGTATCATTAAAAGGAAAACTAATTGTGATGAAGCATTTATATATTTTAAATAATTAATCTGTAATAAATAATGATTTATTCGTTTTCAGTTTCCTGTATGATTATATATAAACAACTGAGTTAAGCTTCAAAAAATTAAAAATACTTCCATTACATTATATAATCGCCACTGTTACACAATTTGGTTGCTTTATGATCATTAATTATTTATCAATATTCATTAAATAATCTTATTTGTGCAAAACAGTTATCAACAGTGAAGATCGATCAGTAGTT
Source organism: Metopolophium dirhodum (assembly GCF_019925205.1). Lineage (NCBI taxonomy): Eukaryota > Metazoa > Arthropoda > Insecta > Hemiptera > Aphididae > Metopolophium > Metopolophium dirhodum. The sequence goes on from NC_083562.1 coordinate 33,341,656, forward strand.
GCATCTTAGTATCTTACCCACAAACTTATTAACAATTTAATTTATCTTTACATTTTAAGGCCATATTATTCAATGATACTAATGATTTAAATTTTACAATCAGTATAATATTTATGTTTTCAATGTAGGCAGGTTGATATAGATTTAAAGCCATAATTTGTATGATGCACTAAGTGTAATTATCCAAGCAATTAAAAATTAACAATAAATAATAAATTTATGAAGAAAATATACAATTATTTTAATATTATGTTCATTTGAAATAGATGGTACCTATATTTTGATTGTAATTTTCAATTATTATTTTGATAAATGATAATTTACTTATCATGTAAATGTTTAAATGTGCGGTACCTACATTTTAATATAATAATATGTACTTTTCCTTAACTATTTAATTGTTCAGATGGGAAAAACCTCATGTTTTGTATGGTCAACTATTGGATTGGTTACGTTGGTTTGTGGCTTGGGGACCAATTATAATGAGTATTATACAATTTATAAATTATATTCTTGGACTGAAATAGTTCCATATTTTACAATAAACATGAAATTACAATTTTTTTGATTACATGGTATTTTAATTGTGTACACCTATAACCTATTCACAGAGCCACAAAGGCATCCCTGGACTTTGATTTTTGTAATGGTGGAAGAGAATCTTTCCACTTTGAAAATGTGTTCTTTAAAATATTCAAAATTATAATAGGTATTTAAAAATAATAGTTTCAACATTGCAACAATATGTATTAAATGTTATTAGAATTTCAATGTTCTGAACTTTTCTGAACTGGATTTTAATGAACAAAACTTAACTTTTATCACTCAGTTGTCCACTATCCCAGTGGCATAACTGGATAAAAATCTGGGGGGGGCATAATAATAGTCACGAATAATGCGATTATTGCAATAACAGTAACACTGACAAATGACAATACCTACGTCAACATAAAATTATTCAACAGGAGAAACCTAAAATAAATATAAACTTTTATAGAATAATTTGAGGAAAAAAATATTTTAATATTATAATATTATGTTAACAGTCCTGTTAAGAATACTTTTTAAATGTGGATTATTTGGAGGGGCAAAATGATAGTTTTGCACAAACAATTATGCATATGTATTATTAAAATTTAAAATTGTCCGTAAACAGCTCAAAAGAAGTCAAAATATTTTGAAAATTTTATCAAGTATAGGAATTGATAAAATAAACATATGCGGTGTACATTTCAAGTATCTACAGTTATTCATTTTTAATATTACAACAAAATAAGAAAATTGCTACCTGTGAAATCAAGAGAATATCCAATGTAAATATTTCAACTTCAAATGCTCATAAAAATGTAATTTTATGAATTTCTAAGTTCTAGTTGTGATTTTCAACTGCCATTGTAACTATAGGTGTATTACCTAAGAGTCTTGTATTACATTTTACAGCTTTCTATCCCAACGAATAAAATGTGATTGACATTTATAGAAATAAAAACTAAAAAAATTGAAAACTAAAAATGTCTGTTTGAGACATCTCAAAACAAGTCAAAATATTATGATGTATAGTAAATGACAATATAAAAATTCAGTAAAAATGTCATATATCTACTTTATATGTACGTCATCATTTTTAGGGTTACATATTATATAGTAGGTACCTAACTTGTAAGGTCCTAAGGCCTAAGCAAAATGTTTTCATTGAAGATACCTCACCAAGTTGGTTAGGCACGTCATTGAGTTTTCTACTTTTATATATTATAAACATTTAGCTCGGATAATATTATATTATATTAAATAATAATAAATGTATACCGAATATTAGTACTTAAACAGGGATTAATACTTAATTAGGGATTCCTAACCACTTTCACTTGTGGGCCTATTTGGCCCTTTTATATATTTTTACGACACACACTTGGAAATAAATATATATTTTTTATTTTTTTTAATTTATGTATAGTGCAACATTTATCTGAATAAAAATCAATAAACGTAAATAACCAATAACCAAAATCTTCAAATGCATGTAAAATTTTATTATGAAATATATTATTTAACACAGCTGTTCTCAAACATAGAGGGTCACGGCCCAATAATTGTGGGTAACCAATAATGTTAAATGGGTCGGCAAAAAATGTTTACTTACTTTAATATATAATATTTTCATTTTTGAGTCTGGATATACCAGATACCTGTATGAAATAGTTTTATAATTAATAAATGAAACCGTTTTCGTAAATACTTTTTCCTGAAAAACAAAATGAATATAAATTTATCACTTTGAACGTTTTTTTTTTTTGAACGAGGACAGAGGTAGGTACCATAAAACGTTCACAATTTTAATAATAATTGGTATATTAAAAAAAATGCTAGTCAAAAACTTATCCAGTTTAATCGTTTAATGCAACAGCTAATTAAAACACATATATGTATTTTGTTGAAATTAAAAATTAAAATATTAAATTATTTCCTTCCATCTCATGATATTTGATTGAACCATTGTGGATTCTTAATCCGTTTTACCTTGTAAAAACATGAATTATAATTATTAAATGAGAGCCAACTACTAGAATTATCGTCAGATAAATTATTTGAACAATCTTTTAAAACTAAAAAGTTTGAATTTTATATGTATCTTTAAGGAATGAATATCTTGACCTTTACGAAGAAACATTAAAAAAATTAGTTCCTTCTGCAACAACTTAGGTACTTAATACCTATTTATGCGAATCCGGATTTTCAACATTAACTACTATACAATCAAAACAAAATCAAGAAATAAACTTAATGTCGAACCCACGATGCGTGTTTCACTTACCAATTCTATAGAAGCACACATTGATTTATTGGTGAAGCAGCATCAAGCCCAAGGAAGTCATTAAATTTAAATTTTTATTCTATTTTAGAATAAAAATTATGTACGATAAAATTATTAAGTGAAATGTAGTTTATTTTTAAATATAATGTAATTAATATTATAATATGACCTGTTATTGACATAAGTAATATATATAAGTAAAAAAAATATATTAAGAGTACCCAGTATAGTTATTTTTTATTCCCCCTTTGAACATTATTTGTAAAAAAGTGAAAAATTGGGTAAATATCTTAGGTCGCTAATATACACTAAGGTTAAGAACCGCTGATTTAACACAGTACGTAAAAAATAAAAAGACAGCAAGACGTCCCAAATGGCACACGTGAAGAAACTCGCGACACAGCGGATGGGAATCATTGGATTAAGTAAATATAATCTTTAGTTAACTGATATAAAAATTAATTTTTTTCCAAAAATTATGTTTTGTAACGACTTAAATTTTATTATTATGTGAAATAAACATTTTCTATAACGTTTGTGTTTGTTTTTCTGAAACAATGAGTGCCTTATTACGTTAAACGGATCACCGTGTATTATATAGGCAAGTCGTAAGTACCTAACCTAACTATATATTACATTTACATCTTAAAAATATCAATGGCGTTGAATGTCACATACTATCTAAACATCGCGGTGGAGGGTATTTCGTATTTCGCATAAAACCGTAAATTATTATGAGGGGGGGGGGGGGGCAATAACTTCATGAGAAAAAAAATGTGTTTGGTTCGTAAAACAACTCTATATAATATGCAATGTGACGGATGTATGTTTCCTATGTTTCCACTGCACGTGGACGGTAGGTCCGATCGCTGCACGTGTAGGTATAAAATATATGTTTAATAGGTATATGGTATATATATATATATATGTGTGTAATGTAGTGTGTGTATAGGTACTGCGTAAACGCTAATACATTAATATTATTTTGTATAAATATAAACATTATGTCATCTATAATAGTATATCTGTATATACATACATACATGCATTGAATATAAATATATATATATGCAATGTGATAGATATTATGGTAATAATATATGAGAGCTTATGCAAGGGCTGAGATAATTAACGTTTCCGCGAACCACCGCCGTATTTATAATATAATATTATGCTCGAGTGACACACGAGTTTCGACACGACACCTCTGGAGGGCAATTTTTTTTTTTTTTTTTGACAAATTACCCCAACACCAAGGGTGGTCAACTGGGTCACACTCACACGTCCGTCGCACCCGCCTTCCGGGCAACACACGCACCCTTCTCGATAAAAACAACAACGTTTACGCTCATATTAACATCTTATGTGTTATGTGTATACACTATTATTATTATATTAGCTGTTCGGGTTTGTTATTTATTATTATTTGCGATATATTACGTATAATTTATATATATGTCGATATTACACATTTACACTTAATGCGTTCCAGCCCCGTGTGTGCGTGTCCATGTGTGCAGCGTGATGTGTGAATAATGAACATATCCTGGTACCTACGACGTGAGTATGCCTATATACGTAAAACGATAATGTACTTATATATTATGACTATATAATCGTGTATCGAGTCTGCACAACAGCCGTATATAGCAGGGGCATGTTTAGAAACGTCTTGTGAGGGTTGTTACCCCCCCCCCCTTAAAATTGTTAAATCATATCAAAATGTTCGTTAATAAATTATTTTCAGATAAAATCGATCTAGAACTAATTATCAATACCTTATTCAAAAAAACTAAAAAAGAATTCTGGATACGCCACAGCGCACAGGTAAAAGCGTTGAATAAAATATATGTTATAGGTACCTATATTATTTATTTATTCATACAAATTCAATAATTAACCAAAAGAGGACTAAATAGTTTTTATGAGCATATATGAAGTTAGAATTTTGACAAAACTCGTCAAAATCACGAGAATTCGCAAATTATTTTGAGTTGAAAATTCGTAGCAAATTTTCTTTTCATATTTAAGATATGAAAATTGAATACAAATTTTCTCATAAGTTTGTCTAACCCCCAAAAAAATGTATACCGGAAAGTCAAATCAAATTGTCATGAGTGTTTTTGCGACATTGGATATTCACTCAATTTATCATGGAACGGTTTTCTTATTTTGATGTAATTCCAAAACAAATAACTGTAGATTCTTTAAATTTACACTAAATGTAAAACCGCTTATGGAGGTGAGTAAAATTTATCTTTTTGGTTTTCACTATTGATTTGTAAAAACTGTTTTTAGGGCCCTCCGGAATATTTTGCCCTGGGCCTAAAGTTTAGTTATACACCTTTCAAATCTCCCATTTAAATAGGTAGGTGGTAAATATGGTAATAATTAATTACCTATATAAAAAAAAAACACCATACAAGACACAAAAGCACGGAGATTAATACGCGATGGCGAGGTGTGTGCAGAAGCAAAGGCCACTGGCATGGGCGCAAACAGTGTTTGGGATTTGAGGGGGAGGGGGCTAAAGCCTTACTTTGAAATTTTTGGGAGGCTTAACACCTAAAGCCCCCCCCCCCCTATTTGCGCCAATGGCCACTGGTCTCATCCATACGTTCTCGAGGGCGGACGAGTGCGATCGCTGGCACGTTTGCTAGGGGGTGACGACCATCGTGACGGCGGGGGCTAGGTCCCACCGCGACGGCCGCGGGAGCGACTATGGACGACGATTGACGGCGAGCGGCTACTGTGTGCGATATCATGCGCGTCGACAATGCGCAGGCGCTGAAGACGACTGTTGTGACGGCGACGACGGAGACACCAAAGCACCGAGCGAGCGCAGACAGCTATTTGGTGTTGCGGAATCGTCGGCGACTGGAGGCGGAATTATACCACTGGCCGAAAAGTGGAAAGGATCGGTCATCGGTGGACCACGCCGCAACGCACCGTGGTCCTGATTCCCTCCGTGATTTTAGCCGTGGAGTTCCGATACTCGGCCGACGGGATGACCGCAGGCCACAGATATATACTATATATTATTATAGTATATTATACCTATATCTGTGCCCCAGGCCGAGTTTATTAATTTACATATATATTTTGTCGTGTTCATTTTTTTTTACGATTCAGGATATATTTTTCAACATTTACTAGGTTGAAATCGAATGTTTACACCACATTTTTATACTATAAGTTATAATCATTTATAATTATTTATAAGTGCACTCGTGTAGGTAGTTATAACACAAGAGCATTGAAAAAATGTGTTTCCTATTGGTAATATATTATCGGCATCATTTTTTTATAATGTTCCTGTCAGATCTATGTTCTACCAAGTTGGTACCAACTGTAAACATAATATTATATAGAAAAATAAACAATAATGTTTCACTTTTTAAGTGGTTTCAATATTTAATTATTTTACCATACAGTAGCCGTAGTTTTTTATAATATATACCAAGATATATACCTAGGTAATGTATTAATATACAGCTTCTTGGTAAACCTTCAAATTTAATAATAATTTCTATTGAGTATTTAATATGTATATTGGTTTTCATTATTAATAGTTAACACTTAACGGTTAGTCGTCATTTGTCAGCTGTCAGTTATTGTTACTATCGTTACAAGCGTTATAAAGACGAACTATCAAATTTGTTATAGCTACGAAAATATAGTTTTCTTATGTAAACAATGAACTGTCAATAATTTAAATATTCAATTTAATTGACAATATAAGGTTGATAAGATTAGTTAAAAACAAGTTAATTAAATTATTTAAGAACGTTTTTATTTTATCTATTTTTAGTTAAAAAGTGCCTACTGCTTACTTTTAATTTATATATTATATATATTTTTTTAAATTAGGTATTAATATAATTACTAATTAGGTATTCAACTATTATTTATTTATTTTGAATACCTACTTAGGTAATACTGGCATTCTATTTTTTGAGTGCCAGTTAGTTGGGAAAAAAAAATCGCGAAATACAAACAGTGAAATTAAAAATGGTGAAATACTGAAATCTTTTAACAATGGAAACAATAATAGCGGAAATTGGATATTCTTCTCGTAAATATACAATAATAATAATAATAATAATAATAACATAATCATTTTAAGAAAATGGTGTGTGTAGCCCGGTGTAGGATAAGGGAAGTATACTACCTATAGTTGATCACGTAAAATTATATATTGTGGTAATTTTTTATGCTTATAAAATATAAAGTAAAAAACAATTAAAGGGAGCCAGCCAATTTCAGATCCCATATATCGTCTGAAGCTTGGTAGCACGTCAGGGTTTCGTATTATACGATAGACTATTATAGTACTATGTAATCTATGAATCTATATATCTATAATCCATATACCTAAAACCAACTCGTAACATAACCTAACCTAATATATACTGAATACTTGCACCCACTGTTTAGTACTCTACCTAGGTTCACACAAATAAACGCTATAAATTTCAAGAAAAGGCGGCCAAATATATGCCATGGACGTGAATTAAATTTTTTTTAACTAATAAATTGTTCCGATCCATGCGACCATTATTGTATTGGACGTCTGCCACATACTTGCGACCGTTTTTGACGTTCCACTAAGTTGTAATATATGGTTCAGGAATGCGAATTGAAAGGTATCCGCGCTATTCCTGCTCGGCCGTTGTTCTATTTGGCCTGGCGTATCCAAGTCGTGTCACGACGCGGTTAAAGTGTAAGAAATATTTTCATTTTTTTTGTATCCATTTAAATTTTAAATTGTACCCACAAGTGAAAATTCGGCAATATTGTGGGCCGGAAGCCCCGAATTCATTTTATTTTGTTGATCGAGGCGTGCAAATAAATTTGAAAGGTCGCGGTCCGCTTGTACATAATACGTGTATCGCGTATATTTATACAACTTTAATCAGAGTATAATTAATATATAATAATATTCATGTTATAAATCACACTTCGTTTGTGCAAACGCGGTTTTGCTAAATTAATTTGAAAATTAACATGTTAAAATTAAAAACGAATCATGTAGTGTATACATCGTATATACGACGCATTACGATGTGATAAAATGTTTAATATGTTATGTAGTTTTTACATTTAAGAGTACCAGCTATACCTATAGGTACCTACTGAACACATTTTTCTAAGTCTTACCTACACACGTAGAATAAAGTTAAACCTCTCTCCGTATTTCACTCATTATGATTGCATTATTACAAAAAATAATATGTGTGCAATAAATAATAACTATCATATGTGTTTTGTCAGAAACATTTTTTGATAGGTATTTTTTATTATTAAGAAAGTTATTGAGTGATAGAACGGAGAGCGATGTAAGTTTAGCTGTAAGTTTAATACGCTGCACCACGCCAGTGTAAGACGATGCGCCTTATACTGGCGTGCATTGTAAATCTATTTTTATGTAAAATAACAAAACAAATTAAGTTGTAAGCTCTATCTGAAAAATATCTCATTCTCATAACTATACAACTTTGCACAAAAACATAAACAATATATTATTGTAAAACGTTTGACTTAATATTTAGTTTAATAAATAATAAAAGTAATAACATCTAGTATATAATATGTATACCTCACGGGCTACATTAATACATAATAGAATATATAACTGAATAACTGATATACTTACTAATCGTAATTACCTACTATAAATGTTCAATCTTGTATACACAATATAGTATATACATATTATTTGTAAAATATTTAAATAACTAAGCAATTTGGTACAATTAAAAGAAGTCAAATGTTTGTATAGGCACCTACTTATTTTTGGACATTTACTTTTTAATTACACACTTTTATGTCAAATGACAACCAATTTGTATATTTTGTCGTTATGATATGAATCACTTTTGGTTAAAATTATATATATTTTTCAACAGTTCAAGTTTCGAGAAATTATATAAAACAGCATAATTTCCAAAATATGGTAATACTATATCAACTATGTAAATAATTTTTTCATGTGCATAGTATACTCAGTATTTATAGCAAATGCTAACACCGTAAAAATATTTAATTCAAGTTCATAGAAGTTTAAAGTTGCTTCATATGTGTCATTTTAACAAAAAGAAAAAGAAAAATGGTATATAAATAATTACAAATATTTTTAGTTTTGGTTTTTTTTTTAAAATTAAAACAGTATAGGTATTTAGGTATTTAAAAACTTTATATCATTCTCGAGATAGCCGGAAACGATACATTTTCTAGATAGTATAGTCTTAGTGTTCATCTGGGATAGAGCCCAATGTCTTCTGAGCGTCTTCTTTTTTGTATAGGTCCATTATATTATGTGTTAAAACGGCATATGTGCTACTGGCCATAGCAGACAAATATTTTTCTTAATTTTGTAATTTTTCTTAAAAGGGCACTTCTGTTACACATGTTGTGTTCTCTTAATACAAATCACAAAATGAAAAATGTTTTATCTCTGAGATGGTTTTCTGACCATCTGCCCAAATGCCCAAATGCCGTTTTAACATATATGCATCATGCATGGACCTATACTGCACAAAGAATAGAAAACCAAAATAAAATGTTTTAACGACAAATGCAACATGTGACCTTTTCATGAAAACCTATATGCATATGTAGGTAAGGCTGAGACACGATTGAACATAAAACGCCTTTTTTTGCGACACGATTGAGCCAAATTGTCGGCGTATCAAAGGAAATCGGAATACAAAAGAAAACCTACACGATTGAGCATAAAAAACTCTGCAACGTTACCATTTTCCATTTTAAGCTATATTATACAAAAATATTTATTTAAATAATTATAATAATTCAAAATATAACATATCAAAAAAAATAACACGATTTCATAGTCAATAAAATAGTGAAATTTCAGAAATCTGTTTGATAATAATAATAATAATAATAGTTATGAAAATAATAAAATCAAAATATGGTACGAATTAAAAAAAAATACTGCATGGTTTATAAGTCAAGAATACTATAGAGTATGGGTGATCGAACACTGATATTATTTCTATAGTAATTTTGGAATTGTATCTCAATTTATTATCTAATATCTTATATTTTCTCCCAATTTTAAATGTTTAAAACGTCGGAAATTTATTGCTCCGGAACTAATTTATTAATCGATAAAGCTGGGCTCAGCTCACGGTTCGCGTCTGGTATGATAATAATTGGTGTAATAATACGTGTAAATAATAATTCAAAATTTCGGCCACGTGAATGTGGCAACATCGCATAAAATATTCTATGCTCAATCGTTTTATACTCAAACGTGCTTTACCGGTAGGAAATAGATATATGATTATATAATATATACATATATTTTTTTTTTATTGAGCTTAAACCCGGCAACTATGGCCATTAGCTGGATATACATATTATTATTATTGTGCTTCTAGGGTCGGTCTAGGGCTACACAATAATGACCGCAGTATATAATGTACTGTATGTCTGCACATATATGAGGCTCACCCACGTCGATGATAGCCGGCCAAACTATATATATATATAGTATATACAATTATAAACACATATAATATTATAATTCACTCAAAGTCAATAAAATATCGAACAGACATAAAATATACACACTGCAGTAAGAACAAAACTCGAATCAAACACAGTAAGATTGTAACTATTATAAGAGTATTATACAATGTATATTATAATATCATACTTACATGTAAGCAGTGGCGCCGAAGTCCAACGTTTTTACCTATGACATTGGACACGTGCACATAAAATGTTGACATCCACCTATTTCTTATAATTACCTTGCCATACACCAATTATTATAGTTTATATGTTGTCTATTAGACAAATTTTCATAAAATAACTATAGTATGACAAAGGTGACCGCCTGCCTACTAAAATCACCTATGACAATTGTCATAGGTATAAATATATATTTTGGCGCCACTGCATGTAGGTATAGTATACGAGAGTACTATACCTACAAAACGTTTGTAGTGGAGCGAGTGCACGTTATAATAATATAAGTGGCCAACGAAAATTTTAAGCAAATATATAGGTTAGACGTGTTATAATTTTATATTGCATTTTACGTGTACACGTCCAAGCAAACGCATATTATAACATCACTCAATGATTATTTTAATACATCACACAGAAACCTATATTATATATTATAATAGGTATAATACTGTAATAGTGTATATAGGTAGTATTTATTTTATAACAGTAGTGCATGGCCCACATTGTTGGCGGCGGCTCAAAACGACTAAGAAGGGCCTGTCTTACAATCATAGTTTAAACCCTGGTTACGCCTAACCCACTGATTTTACCGGCCGAATTCGGTGGTTTAACCTTAGTTCAACGATTGTAAAACGGGCCCTAAGTCCCCCAAAAAACTGAGGAGGTAGCTCAGCGATATTACAAAGTCAATAAACTGTTTTATTTAAATGGGTAACGAAATTGTATTTCAGTTTTCACAATGTTCCATATCATTGTTTAGAAATATATTGGGGACTGGTCTGTTACTGACCCTCCGCGGCCGAAGAAAAATATTTTTGGACTGCTGGATATCGTAGGTACAATAATATTCAAGAGATAGTTTGTCATCATTGTCATTGTCAAGTTAACCATATAAGTACAACTTTCCGGGCCGTATATCTGGGGCTCACTCCCAAAATGTGGAGAAAATGTGGAATGTTTCAATGAGGGATGAACAAACTAAGTAGGTACCTAGCTACTGCTTGAAATTACCTTGGGTCCCTTTTGGCAGGGTTTATGCTGCATCCAAAACTTAGTGAAAAGAATCATTTTATCGGATATTTTATAATTTCGGCTTCTGACGTGATATAACATTAAAGGGATTCAATACCGTGATTTTCTGTTTTTGTCTAACACACGCGTGACATAAGATTTTAGACATGCTCTTTGTCAAACATATCAATCGATCTAATGAAACAATAAGAATTCTAAAAACAGATTTGAATTTGTCGTCAAGTCTACTTCAAATCGAATTTTCTATATTTTTGAATTTTTGATTTTAACTTCTCCAAAAATTGAAATATGACAATTTTTATTATAACCTTCTAAGGAATTTGGGGGGATAGTATAAAAAATGTAGGACAGGCGATTTCAAGTAGACTTGAGGACAAATTTAAATCTGTTTTCAGAATTCTTATCGCTTCGTTATAAGATCAATTGGTATGTTTGGTAAAGAACACGTCAACAATCCTATGTCGCACGTTTGTTAGACAAAGACAGAAAATCACGGTATCGAATCTCCTTAATTAATTTACTGCAATCCTAAATTAAACAATACAATTTTAAATATTCGATCGTTGTCTTTTTTGTAATAACTAATCATTTTTAACAATTAGTTTCAAAAAAATGTATCATATATTAACGGTTCTATACATTACGGCGAGGCAATAACGCAGACCAGTATGCATTCGTATAATATTGTGATAATATCGCACAATTTACGCAAGAGATGGAAAGGTTCGCCTACCTACTATATAGTATAGTTTAAAAATATTATAAAATATGGTATCACTGCGTATAATATGTACTATAGGTATTTGTTTAGCATTTTAACCCACGACCGCACAAAACCCGCGACCCGTAGGTCGATTCGGCTGATCGTGCCCACGACAGGGCAATATTAATAATGATATTATGGACGTGTTCAAGTGGCATGCAAATAACAGACGAAAAAACTCGAAAAAAAAAAAAAAAAAAAACGCACGTTGCGGCTAACGAGGAGGGTAAGATAATATTGTACAGCGATCTCTGCGCGCACATTTGTTTATACCTCGAAAATGTAATATATATGTGTGTTTATTGTATTTACGTATAGTATGATATCTACCGCAGCGTGCGTCGTGTGTGTGTATACTATATACGACGATGGGTGTTGTGTTACGCGGTAGGTATAGGCATGCATGTGCATATACGGAAAGGGGGGAAAAAAAAACACAAGAAAAAACCATCCCCCGGACCAGACGCGTCGGACTTTTTACGATTATTAATAAGGGACGGGGTACGAAAATAAGCAATCTGTCTGCGCAGAACGCGCCGCGTATATACATATATATGACGTGCGAGGTGCACGCGTATAATATATACACACACACAAAATACTATCGGGAAGTCGTTAAAAGAAAAAAACGGGATCGAAACGGTCGGCCAGATGATTTACCGCCGGCGATGGCGTATACATTTTTATATATATTTATTTTTTTTTTTTACCGTATTCCTTCGCACGGCCGAATGAACCTAACCCGACACGTCCGTCACGCGCGCGACACATACATAATATACATACATACATACACGCGGCTGCTGTGCCACGAATCGATGACGATCGTATTATTATTATTATATATAACTTTACGATCGTGTCTCGTGTGGTTTAGTGGTTAGGTTTCAATGTTTATACATTATGACGGCTTGGCGCGACTAAAATATATATATATATATGTGTATATACTGTATAGTATGTCGAGTACCTGGTACGCGATATGAAAATCTTTATTTTATTTTAAAAGAACATATTTTACGGTCTGTGTTAGATAATGTGACACAACAAGCAAATGATACGATAATATGATAATCTATGTACAACTAGAATTATTACAGTTATAAAATTGAAGAGTAGGTATATAATGATATTATTATGTTTGGAAGTGCTAATCTCGAAGTCGGGCTGCATCTACAGCTACAGTTATAATATGTTATATTGATAACAATACACTAAACTTTATTTAGCCCACGGTTTATTAACACAGATAATATTTAGGTATATTTTTTAATGTTAAACGTAAACTATAACAGACTCTTTTTACAAGACGGTATAGTAATCACTAGGTACCGTATTATACACAGGTATACAATACATCAATTATATCTATCAACAAACTGCCTGTAAATTATATTGTAAGCAATATATATATATAGTAGGTACCTATAGTAGCAGTGTAAGCACTAAATTTATTTTTGAGATATTTGTATTTAAACTAAATTGTTGTGTACAGTATATATATAATGTTTAGTATTATTTAGGTATACACACATAGACCTGTGAGCTTTGAGGTGACCATAATATCACTGTCACCGAGCGTGTATACTTGTGGGGTGGCCCGACCCATAAATCATAGTAATAGGTACATACTATCACGTATAATTTATATGTGCGTGTGTGTCTGTGTGAGTTTGTGTGTGTCTGTGTGTGTACGTGTGTGTACGTGCGGTTTTAAAATAAATTTACGAAATGACTTATTATCATATTATTATTCATACAACCGCTTTGCTATATATTATGTTGAGATACTAATATATTTGTATATTTTATTTATATTACTAACAAATGATTATGAATTAAGATATACTATAATATTATGATATGTACATACTTGTATACAACTATGAATAGCTCAATGGATTATTTAACATTATACAATACTTTTAAAAAATGAAAACGATTCATTTTTTTTGATATAGTTTACATTTTTGTAGATTATATAGCTAAAATAGCAAAACAAAATGTTGCAACTGAGAATGGGGATTGTATCGAAAAATACTCGAATTCAGTAGAATTGTCTTCGTTTATATAATAATATTGAAATGTATATTTTTAGTCGTATTATGATAAATTATGTAGGCATAATAATACTCTATTTGCGCGACACTGCTATAACTATTATTTTTTCTCGGTTACACGCACTTGAAACGCATTTTATGAACGCTATTGGTATAATAAATAATAATATTATGATGATCACGCCGCCTCCTTGTATTCAAGAGGCTGCAACAGGTAGCTATTATATTGAAACATGTTTCCGTATAATTTACATATTATGTCATCGGCTGTTGCCTGTGTTCCGTATAACACGTTATATTATATTGTATAAATGTATAATACAGATTAATTTATGATTTAAACGGACATACGACAATATTTTAAAAGAAAGACTTCATACCCTATCCGGCGACAATCCACAAACCACGTTATTGTACCTATCTACTATCTTATACTTGTTTCTTATAAAATCAGAAAATTATTATTGGTCCTACAAATCATCAGCGTATTAAAATCGTAATATAATAAAAATGAATGAATTCAATGTTAAATATAAAAGGAATCAGCTGGATATTATATCGGTATGCTAGCATTGGTACTGTTACTATCTGCAGGCCGTATTTGTGCGGGTCCAACCAAACTGTTGCACAACTCGGCCCTCGGGCGGCGAAGAACATTACTCGCGGCGGCAACAACCATAGACATGTAGATAAATATGTCTGTGGCAACAACTCGCTGTCGGCCACGCGAAAATGCGAAATGCCACACTGCAGGGAGTGGGGGCGCGAACGACACAGTTACACACGCGCGGATATCCGTGTGGCGCGTAGAAAACCCTGCCGAGGCCTGACGAACAGGCGACGATGCACACGACCGCGGCGCGCCAATAAACCGGAACAATCGAGACGCCGAAGGTGATGGCACGGCCAGCGGCGCACGTGCGACTCGCAAGGCCAGACGGAAGTACGGCACGGAAGTAGGCCGGGAGAATGATGAAACGAATTGACAACGCGCACAGTGGCGGAAGTAAGACGGCGTCGGACGGATTGTCCGGCGAGAACACCGCGGGCACAGCTGAATGTATGGGCGAAACCCAGTGCTCGGAAGGACCGCGTTCAAACTTCAAAGGGACTGTCGTTCGATTTTCGGGAACTTAACGGGAACGCCTTTTTGTGCGAAATATTGGTCATTTTTTTTAGAGGAACATGAACGATTTTATTTGTTCCTTTTTTCGTTAATTTATTCTTAACTATAAGGAATTTGACATTTTTTTTATGACAAACGGTTTTATAACTTTTTTTTAGAAATGTAGTCAATATTATACGACAATACGTCAATATACGATAATATTGACAATGTTTACGAAATGTCGACTCAGTCACGGCGGTCTTATCGGTCTTAATTTGTATGAAATAAATAAATTAAACATTTTAAAAACATAAAAACTACCTTATTGAACAAGTTGTTACTACAAATAAGTAAATAGTAGAACTAGGCACTAGAACTTGTATCAGTTGTATTTTTACTATTTTAGCTGACCAGTGAACCCTTCTTTATTTGGTGTATTCGCTGAATAATCAACAACCAACCCTAAATTCTCTACAATCCTACGAACAGAACCCCGAGCTTGAAACGATTTATAAATTCGCCATTCGTTTTGTAGGTAACCTATTTTTCTTACTAATTAGACAATAATAATATTATATTATTACATTTTTAGTCAAGTTAATTTTTTTATCCATTCATTTTTAACCTAACGAAAAATATATTAGTTAGGTACCTAACTTTTAACTTGCTTCTTATTTTATTAGTACTCGAGAAAAAAAAAACATTGCCCAGCCTCGGTTTAAATGTGTTTATAACAATATACTTTATATATATTAAATATTTACTGCACCGATGTTGCACCCGCCAAAAACGACCGCGCAAAGCGCACAAGCGGCATTCCTCGCGGCGGCGGCTCGTCTATTTGTAGATACAAATCGTTGTAAATTACAATCAGACTCTGAGACGAAATAGAGCTTTGTGTCTCACTAAATAATATTAACTACTTTATCTGCCGCCGCCGCCGCCGCGCGCATTGCACCACCGCCGGAGCAGCAGCCACCGGCCACCGCCTAGGCGGCACATGTTTGTTATTAACCCCAATATTTTCGTTGGCATGGACCATAATAACACGTCGGTGTGCGCTGCTCAAAAGAGAATAATATTATGATGAGATTTTGAATAGTATACGTCATGTTAGCACAACTATATAGGTAGTACCTACGCCAAATACCGATTATTGCAAAAAGTATATATTGTTTAGTTGTATGATATAATGTGCATAGGCGTGTAGCGTGCTTATGATATACCTAGCTATAAACACGTCCAATTAAATGTTTTTAATAATACATACGTGGATATATTTTACATACAGGTACCCCGAGGAGTGTTCAAACAACTCCCGAGACATTCCTTGATTTTTTTGTTTTTCAGTTATTACAAATACTGCTTATAGTGGTCTGGTAATATTTTCCCAGTATTCCTATATAGGTACTTATACACTGCAGTTGCACAGTTACACGTCGGTTGAAGTTGGTATATATAATATATACTAATGGTACTATATGTACTAATGGTACTAAGGAACTGTTGTAGTAGTACACAGTTGGCACAGTTGGGCCACCCGATGTCCCTATATATTATACATAAACGTATAATACATTATACATTATACTTATACAGGTAATTATTATTTACTCTGTTCATGTAGGTAGTTATTTGAATTATGATAATAATTAATAATATTATTCAGGTACAGATATGGTACAGCATAAGTAATGTTATTATTGTTATACCTACTTATACATAGTGTAATAGTTATGTAAAGTTGTACCGGATATATCTGTAAATAAATAAATTATCGACTATATACAATTCTAGAATTTGATTATTAGAAAACTACCTACTTTACAATCGAAATAGTGAGTTGAAACAGCACGCAATAAAAACATATTTATATGACCATAATATTATAGAATAAAAACTGAGCCTATAAAACAAGTTCTTTTGAAGTTTTTTTTATGTTGACATGGTTGGTAGTACGACTTCAATACTCGCGGACATGTGAACTTAATGTAGTATATCGTCATGCCCTTTGCAAGTCGTATAAGTATTTTAACGGCTATTACGCATTACAATTGTGCCGTTTATACCAACACTAATATTAGCACCTAATATACTTAATATTCTAGAAAGCGTTATACTTACGGGTGTGAGCAGTGACGTTAAAATGTACATGCGGTATCATCAAAAGTAAATAAAATCAGAAAATCTATATTATATCGCAGATCTTGATGACGTCTCAATGTGGTTGTCATTAAAATAAAAACAAACCATACACTAACGACTAACTATAGTTTATAATTTGTATGATCCGACTAAACCTTTGCAAAAAAAAAATATGATACCTATAATTGGTACCTACTAAACTATTTTTAATCTAATCTCCTGATCTTAATAATAATTATAAGTTATAACGATAATAAAACATTGTAAATATATGTTTTTAATAGGAGTTTTGAATGAAAACGAAATAATATACGTGGGTAACTAAGTTAATCTTTCGACTTTAGTGGAAAAAAAAATATTTATATATAAGTAGGTTTATATGGTATAGTATTTGAGTTTGAATTGCAGATTGATATTCTTTCTTGGACCGAATGTTTATGTAAAAATAAATCTCTGAAATTAAAATAAATAGTCACGGGACGATATGTTATGTTTTGAGTCCCTGACGACCTCGATAATGATTAAACGTTAGTGCACGGAAACCAAAACCGTCGCCTTGTAGAAATCGTTTAGACTCCAACGGCTGTGCAGGGACAGAGGTATAGTGATTTCTACCCCTTAATGGGCTGCGGGAAACACACGGGTGGTATCGGGAACAGGCACACGCGACCTCTGCACCCACCCGCCATCAGTCATTGCAACACATTTACGTGGAAGATGTTATAAGGGTGTTCAAGACTCGACGCATGTTTCTTGTATATTTTGTATTTCATAGGTAATCTAACATTCTAACCAGAAACGAAACCATCGGGACCACGCTGCAGTAATGGCTATTTTGTTTCAATAATATATGTATAATAGTAGAATATTATAATCATAATATATCGAAGATATTTAATTAAATCTCAACAGTAAAATGTCTTTGTTGTTGAAGTTGAACACAAACGAAGTAAGCTCGACAGAATATTATGAAGAAATCATATTTGCAAATTTGTGACGATCTTAATACAACGAATAAATTACAAAAATAAAGTATTATATTATTACAATATTATCATTAACGTTCATACAATTATTATATTATCATTATCTATACTACACTAATAATTTAATTATAATAATAACACGATAGAAAATACATAGTTTGAAATCTGGAACTTACTTAATCTTATATAGTTAAAACCTATAATTTATAGTAGGTAGTTAAAACTATTAATTATTATTAATTACATTTTCAAACAACCGTCATTTGTGTCTTTTCTGTTTTATTAACAGTTTTAATTGTGGTAATTAAAATAAAATTAATTAGACGTTATAATTCTCTATATCGTATTTACGCAAGTATACAATTCCGATTTATAATTTATAAATATATTATATACACATTTTAATTCCATCTAAATTGATTTTATAAGACTTAATAATTACAAATACCTATTATACATAATATATGTACATTAATAAGGATAGATATTACTCTAATTAGTTACTGTTTCGACGATAACGCGTTCTACCTGGGCGCGTAATCATTTTGCAAATATGTATTGGATGTTTTTTGAGCTCCATGAAACGTGGAAGGTCTATGGTGGTAATGATGCTGGTAAGACATGTGGTATCCGGTCGCTATTTCAGTGTTAGAATTCTTTTGATGTAGTCTACATTGGTAAGGAATATAAAAACAAATTGTATTATCATATTGATATTAATGCGTAATAATATTTTGTTACTATAATTGATTTAACTTTATTAAAGATGCCTGTTGCGTAAACCAATAACATTTAGATTGTAATGAACTAACTCAGGGAAATCAATACCCACCGTTTTATTTTAGGTACATATTAACCTATATAATATAAATTATATTTAAATGTGTTATGTAAATGTTGATTTTGTATATTATATTGTAATAAAATAAAACACTTAATATTATTACATATTTTGTAACAAAATATTTTTTTTAAATATCAATATATGAAACTAATTTCTATATCCATTACCTACATTATTTTATTTACGAATACAAATGTGGTTACATTTACAAAACAGCAACAACAGTCCAATTAACTACTTCTAAGTAAGAGTTCTAAGTTTTAGAAGATAAAGATTAAAGATGTACCTACCATGTTTTCTGTATACTAATAGACACAATTATTTTGTTCGCACGGTACATTTGATTTGTGACGTATAATTAGAGTTCATATGTCAGTCCGACAGTGACAATATTATTATAGTATACTACGATTTGTATATATATTTATATTAGCCATTAGGTATATATAGACAATCAGCGAGCGCCACCGTAACGCTCTTCATCGCTACAGTGATTCCAGCGCTAATTTTGACCCCTCGTTGTTGTCTTTGGTAGTCATTCATCAAATAAGTTAATTTATTCCCATTGGTATTTTACAAAATCATACTAAATCACTAGGTAGTCAATATTCGTCTTTATATGCAGTGTGGTGGCTGTCGTAGATACAAGTTAGTAGCTTTTATAGGTCAGTGGTGGAGACATTGATATGTATGCAGTGCCCAGACCTTTGAGGACTAATCACTGGTTACGGGACCAGATGATGCTATACTGTCACCTCAGTGTTCATGGCTGTGTGTAGGTATATACACGGGCGTGATGGGGGGGGGGAGGTAAAGGGCTCAACCCTTGATGTTGTAGAAATTGATTACTGGAAATCATTAGTTTTTAAGTGGGAGCCTCGTGGAGTTCACGATTTTTGGTATTCTACATATTCGTATATACAACGCAATATTTTACCAGGCGTTTGGAACTTTTCTGTTTTACTGAACATCCTTTTTCTTCAATTTTTTTTTATTTTAACGTACCTACGTAGTTAAACATGCTGAAAACGATGGGGAAGTCTGAATTTGGCGGTCAGACTTATTTTAAAGTTATAGCTAATTTAAATGTATGGTAGTTTCATAAACACCCGGCGTGGTCACTCGCTCCCTCGGACATCTAAAATCGAAAGCATCCCTCCCCTTGGACTTGTTATGTGAAACCACCATGAGTGGATGTCAGAATTATTTTTACACTATAATTTTTAAGAGTCGATTTACCTGGATTTCAAAAAAAAAATGAAAAATTTGTTATAAGCGCCGTATAAACTATAAGCGTTGTGGGTGTGGGTATACAACACCGAAAATTGTGAACTCCGTAAGGCTATACCATAAATCAAATGATTTCGGACAGTTAATTTTTGCACCATCATTCTTAACTGGTTGTAATAGATAGGTTTCCGAAAAAATAACTATAATAATATTTTTAAACCGAGTTAAGTTAATATTTTTTACGTGTAAAATGCTTACGTATTAAATTTACGTATAGGTATCTATTAACTATTAACTTCTAACTTAACGATCTTGTGCTCACTTGATTTAACTTAAAGCCGTGTTCACACTTCACCGTGTCGTGTGATTTCGTATTTTTATGTTTATACCAAAATGCAATAACAATGATATGAATACCTGATGATAACATAATATTATTTTATCACTTTTCCGCACATAAATGTAACCACACGGTCAAAAGTTGAATATATTTAACTATGAGGTATCGTTTGGTAACTGTGGTAACCGTAATTATTTTACACGTCACGGTGAAGTGTGAACCCGGCTTTAAGGTGGGTTTCCACTACATACGTGTACGTTTACGTGCATATATTGACCGGATGCGTTCGCTATATGAACGGTCTCACAAACGTTTCCCATCGGTTAATATGGGTTAAATAGGTTAGGATTGGTAACATATTATTTACGTCATATATTCTCATTATGCTATCAATATAGGGCCGTGTACACGTGAAAAGATCAACTGGATCCAACTTCAAATTCTAACCTGGTATCATGGTCAAGCCTGTGGTAAGAACGTATAACGCTCTGGTATACCAAAAGCTTACCATGTATACCAACCAATCACGGAAAAGTATTTGTACGCACGTACACGTACATGTATCTCGAGTTAATTGTTTTCATTGACTTGTTCACAAGATATGTTATATAATGTAACACCTATACTCTAACACTATAGTATGTACAATATAGTATTTCGTAAGCATTTACCTGTCATATCCGTGAAACGGCGAGTAGTTATGATGTGCATACGCAGACGACGCGAATATTGGCCCGTAATTGCACACTTGACTCAGGTAAGGCGTGACCGGTACGGTTGCGGTGGTCGCCGCTGTGGTTGCATTCAGAGGCATTTGGTGTTGACCGTGCGCGGACATGTGTGGCGGCGAAGCAGATGACGAACTGTCGCTGTTGTACATGTTCTCCATCACACCTGTGGATAGAAAGACACACACGCGAGTATATTAATATATAATATAATTTCAATATTTATGTTTCTACAATCATATTATTAAACAGGATGATTTATTAAGCACGCCCAAATTTATTTTTCACTTTAATAGTACATATTTTAATCAAATTCTCATCTTTATCATTTTTATTTTTTAAGTATAGGTAGCTACACCATATTTTGAAATTCTTAATATTTGTTGTACCACTTAAGGAGTGCTTTGTACTTCAGTGTCGATACAAACTTCTATTTTTTAAAATAGGACCCCCCCCCCCCATTTTACTGCAAATTATTTAGCAAATGATCTGATATTTATTATACTATTGGAACGTTTTTACAAACTATTTATATTGATGGATCAATTTATAGTAATTAATTACTGATTACTATCATTTTCAAATCACCTAAGCACCCATATCTACTTTACCTATTACCACTTAGCCATATTATCCTTAGTACACAGCGTTATATAACTTAACAACTACTCATTCAAATTTTGATTTAGATACATCAATATTCTCAAAAAAATATCTGCGTAATAGATACCAACTCATGAATCCATAACTATAATAATATTATAACTATTGTTCTTTTTTAAATATTTTATAACGCAAATTGCATGTACCCCATCCCTTTGATTCAGCTATATAGGTAAGATTTTATATGAGATTAATAAAAATATATATAAATCTTCGAAATATATTGATGCCTTACAGATTCAAAATAAAAATTGTCCAGGTTGACCAAATCGAAAATATATAAATAAAATATAAATTATTAAACCCATATTATGCATGATGCACATACACATTATTTCACTCAAATTTTAAAATTTTAAAATATATAAGTATAAACAACTTATCAAAATAAAAAAAATGCAACGAAAAAAGAAGAGTTTAAAATATGAAATATAAACTAAAGAAACCTCATTGCATACAATATTTGATGTACGACAATATATGGAAAACATATTATTTTATTAATATCTAGAAAAACTGATAGTAGGTATATTGTGATCCGAAAAATAAAAATTAATTCTACAAAATTCGTTACCGAATATCATTATATAAATAAACAAAATATATAACTTATAATTTATAAAATCGAAGAATTTAAATACTTATTTAAAACAATTTATTACATGTGCGCGTAACTAGCTGAAGTTACGTGAGATATACCGAAAACAAGGTGTTGAAATCAGTTGTTTTTGTACTTGATAGTACATGCGTTTACCCACTTTACAATATTATATTTTAGTGGATGAAAAATGTATAGAAGTAGCGCATTCCGTTGACGTGTTTAGTGATTCAAAATCGGTACCCACGGTTAGGACATCGGAAACCACTCGAAACCGTTGTAATCCCATGGGAAAAAATAGGTTGATACAGTTTCCAAGTTTTATAAGTTCATTGAAAAATGTTTACTATATTATTACGAGTTATTCACACGAAGGTTTACCTCTCATTTGTCTATCAAAATATTTGAAATATTTGTGTATTTAAAGAGATACTAAATAGAATATAAAAATACTTTCAAAATATCGGATACTTATTTATTTTGTTGATTCAGTTTAATACAACAGAAGATTGTAAAAAATAGTACCTATACTAAAATTTAAGGAACGTTCGTGCCAAAAAAAAAAATAGGTAGGAACCTCTAGCATTCATAGTCTTAAGATATTCAATATATGTATTAATTTATTTTTAAACAAACTAATAATTTATTCTTATTTTATTTATGAGAACATGAACTGAAATAATATATATATTATTTAAGTAACAAATTAATAGCCATATACGCCGTGCATGTTTTTAGTAAAATTATTTAATTACAATTTTTAGCGGTGTGAAAAAAAAAAAAAATAATTGCAATATGCCTACTTACTGCAGATCACAATAACCGGATAAACTCTACTAGGTGACTTAAGGTTCTGTACAATTAGTATATTGTATTTTCATGATAAATTGGAAAAAGGTTCCTCGAATATTAAAATGAAATTATTTATAAACATAAATCCTAAATTTATAAATATTAAGGGTACATTAATTTTATTTTTAGGTTAACGACACGTAATTAGTATGTCTAGATGTTTTATGGGTAGATTTTTTTCCTAAGCGTTAGCTGATCCAGTAGGATTTTCGTCTACGTGACCTCGATGATTTGTGAGACAGTATGATGCACATTTATCATTCTAATAGGGACGACCAGTCAGTCGCTTGAACGAATACAAAATTGTTATATACGCACATATTATAATTTCATTAAATACAAAGGATAACTGCTTCATTTCAAAAATTAAGTACTACATTTCAAATCATTACATTCGTTTCATACAATTTGAACGCAAATGCCTATTTATAACACAATATATGATATTATTATTTTTTATGATCATGAAATGAATAATATTTCAATATACACTTTATTAAATATTATATAATAAATTACATACCTATTATTATTATTATGGTGGGATAATAATATTATTATTATATAATTGTAATACACACCATTACTGTGTTTTGTTCAGACAAATGTGTTATATTCTGCGATGTGAACATTTTATTTTTGTTTTTATATATAAGTTCTGCTAATTAGACAAATAACTTTTTAAGTCCTTTGACAGTCAGTTGGTTTCAATACAAATTACTTATGCGGTCGAGGTCCAAAGTGGTGTAGGATTAAGAAAAGAGATTGATAGGATTTTTAGATTTTTTTTTCAAATCAAGGAAAAAATCGTTATTTTTAACCGGTATATTTGTATATATTTTATTGGCATAAATTTAGGCTGTAAAAAATGAACTGAGGGATGTGGTGAGGACTGCTGTCGGAAACGGTACGAGCGTCACACATATTTTGACATAGACGTCGCTACTCAGTTTACAAAAGATATTTTTATTTATACTTATACACATTATGTATGATATTTAATTTATTTTGTTATTTTGTTCGGATAAACGTTCGGGTGGCACAGTAATAAATTTACTACGATACCCACACCACAGTGACAACTGTTTTCAAATTTAAATTAATTTGTCGTATATAATTTTGTTTTGGCACCTGCCATCGGCAGTCACAAAACAGAATAGAAATAATTTCACTTATATGACAAACTCTTATTATTAAAAAAACTTTATACACTCGTTTTACTTAAACATTTCATTAGTTAAAGTTGTAATTGTACAAGATTAGTAAAATACACAAATATTTAAAAAATATCGTATACACAACTATTATTATTTTCCAATCTAAACGATTTAATTAAGTTTTAAATTTGTATGGTAATAATTTTGTTTGACTTTAATTATATTATACTATACTTTAAATATGTTAGTTTACTACCCATGAACATAGATTTTAAAGATTTTTTTTACCTATTTTAAATAGATATACATAGAATAATATATTTATATGGTTTTATTTTTAAGAATGTCATGATTATTTTACTATAATAAATTATTAAATGACATATTTTATTTAAATAGGTAAATTTATTGTAAATAATAATATGTATCATAGTTAAAATAATAGTCGTCAGTTATAAATATTAAATAGGTACCTATGTTTTTTGAAGTTGTTCAAATTGAATTAACAATAAATTAATTTTAGGTGTATTGAATACAAAATATTATAAAACTAATACGAGTTTTCAATAAAGGCATAATATTATTCAATTCTATTTCAATTATCAAATATACACTATATACCTAACAATGTTAATAATAGGTAAGGAACAACTGATAAAATATGTAGACATACTATAATGCCTATCCAATATTAGAATAAAGAAGTACATAGATAGTGATAAATAATGTATCTACTATCAATTTTCCATAATATATAGTTGAAAATAAATTTGAAATTGTTATTATATTAAACTATTTTTCTTCTACTTTAGTTGATTATTACAATTTTCTATTCAGTTCTAAATAATCAGAGCCAGCTGACATAGGCACGAGATACTTTTTAATTGTCTCGTTTAGAAACAGACGAGAGACTGCTAATGCGACGGAACGTCAGCGGTGGTATGCCTATTTAACGTTTCCCGAAAATATTATGATAAATGACTACCATAGACAACTCTGATAATTAATGACAGTTTTCGGGTGCAAGCAACATCATTTTGTGTACAACGCTGCGTATAATATAGGTTTTTTTGTCATTTAAAATTTTGTTTTTTATGTTTTTAAGCGATGGACATGATTTAAATAGCAACTAAGAGTAAAAAACTAAAACATTAATTTCAACATGAAGGCGTTGAGCTTACAACGATTAAAGAATACACCAAACGTGAGTTGGATAGGTATACATATATCAGCTATATTACATTAACTTAACCTACAGTAGGTATAAAGGTGCGTTAAATATTTCTATTTTAAAAAATTAAAAATAAATATATAACAAGAGTAAAAACATTTTAGACCCACTAAGATTAATTGACTCCGACTAGTATAAATTATTGGTGATTTACCAATTATATATCAACTAACTATATTTCAGTATATTTTATTTTAGATTTTAAGGTTTTTACGAATTTTTTTCGAGATCTGTGGTTTTCGTTTTTTAGTAACACTTATCAAGATGATAAAACTATGAATTAAAAATAAGAGAGAGATATGAAAATTAACACATACTTAATTTACTTTAGAAGGATAATTTTTCGATTTAAAAACTGTATTGTTTTAAAAGCTCATTGTAATAACTACAAAATAACATTATTTTGCATTAGATACTTTATTATTTGTATTATTGTCTTCCACAACTTGTACATAATATTTTCAACTAATATCGAGTTTTAGTAATCCAACTGTTTAATTTAAATATATTAAGCTTCGTTTTATTGCGTTATAAAATACATATGGGGTCTATAAAAAAGCCGTTTAAAATATAAACATTATTTTAATTTTGTCGGTAAAACATCAATCTATATTTAAATTCCTTAATGAAAATATACAAAATATAAATAAAAAAAACATACCCAAACTTCCTGTTGATTCTTTATTTGGGAACTGAACGCAATTATTGTTGTTATGGATTCCAGTGACATTTTTTTTGCATTGCGATTTATTATTGGCGGCTTGTGGTTCACTATCAATAGACATAGGGCCACTGCATGAAAAAAAATTAAAAATAATTTTAACTTCCTTCAGAAAAAAAAAAATACAATTAAACACACATACACACACCCACACACACATGTTTCACACTTTCACATATTTAAAGCAATGTGTCGAGTATAAAATAAGAACGAAATTTTTTTCCAAAAATCATATAAACCGACATTTATTGCTATTTATGTGCCAATTTACATGAGCACACCTACAATGATTGCCAGCAACAGGGATTTTTTTAATTGACTTGTGTTATATACACCTTTTTCTGAAATGTACTACTAATTTACTAGTGTATGTATAATAATATGTATATTTAAGATCGGTATAGCACACCGGTGTCAATTAGTAACGCTTGGGCTCATTCCAAGAGGGTAGAATGAAGAATGGAAAAAAAAATCTGTCATGATTTATAATCTGGTAGCTTCTTTAGTCTAATAAATATATCAAACGTATATTATACACAAAGCTTTTATAATGGTCCATTTAATTTAGATATTAAAATAAATGCAAACGCATCAAATATTAATATGATATTACCATTCTTCAGTCTCGCAGTCTCTGAATCCTTTTGCGAATGGATTACTAGCAATTTTTAACTGTGTTATCTAAAAAAAAAAAGTTAAATAAAATATATTTTTTCTATAGGTACCTGTATTGAATAGCTATCCACATTTATAGATTTAAAATTGAACTTTAAATATATTGTAATTTTCGTTTAAACTATACTTATTATTTATCATATATAATATTTCTCATTTTCTCAATTGAACTCAACGACTGTATTTGTAGGTATTAAGCCAAAATTAACACTATTTGCAATCATACAATATTGTTAGTGAGTGAGCAAAATGTAATAAGTAATAGACAATTTAGAAGGTAGTAGGTATTTTCGAAAATACAAATAGTAAGTTGATAACAAATAAAAAGGTATAAAATGAATGTAATTTTATTAGAAGTGAAATCATTTGATTGTATATAGAGTGCAGGAAGTAAATACACATTGAGCTAAAACGTACTGATACAATAATTTATGATATAAGTATAATAATTAATTAATGTATAATAGTTAAAAAGTTGAAATGTTTCACAAAATACGTAGCCCATCATTAGTTATTTAGAAGTATTTTGAATGGTTTTAATTCATTAATTATTTTTTTATTTATCTTACCCTGTGGTTTTGATAAGCAGTGACAGCTGTAAATTTGGTTTCTGGAAACATAAATGTTTTAAAATTGTTTGTGGAATTTGAAGAGCCTTCATCTCTTCCTGGAATGTAGAGTACATGGAATCTGGGTTGGTACCGATGCATTGAATTAAGGATAATCTAAGTAAAAACAATTTTCGAATAGGTAAAGAAAAACAATTTGATCTGAAACGGCGTGAAATAAGGGCAGTTTTATACTGTAACGGGTAAAAATTATTTGATTATGGTCAACTACCTATACTGTTTAAACATTTATTATTTTATACATACATGCCCATTGTCGTCCATTTGATTGTTGGTCAACTTTAGTTTATCGAATGACACGACTTGTTTCAACCACTGTCCTCCAGACGCCGGTGAATCTGGATGAATATGTACTCTAGGGGGTGATATAGGATCCGATTTACCAGCGACCACCCAGCTTGAACTATTTAATGTATAATATTTAGGTACCATAGGAATACATCAAATGTACTTAAAGTGAGTATTATTTAGAAATCTAACTTAAACATTTTGTCCTTGATTTATTATATCTCTCTTAATGTTTAAAAATCTAACTATATAGATCTATATTTACCTATGAAATGCATATCTATATCTCTTATCATCTACAGGAACAAAATCCATCATAAGCATATATTCTGCTACTGGATCCAAACCATACAATCGGACTTGGAATGTAGGGAACATTCTTCTGTAAGACATCAATTTATATTTGTTAATTTTTGCTTACACATTTTATACTTACATTTTTTATTTATGTATATTATCTAAGATTTTAAAGATGTTGAACTATTGTTAAATATAATGATAAAATGGTAAAACTCTGATACACTCGTTCATGTCTCCAAAGTTAAAGAAAATAAAATTTCTAATTTCAAGTGATTTATCAAGAAAAAATAATATTTATGAATTATATATGAAAAAAACTATAATTTTAATTAATTCTATAATTTGCAAAAATATGTTTACATTAATTTAGGTTAAGCAGGAATGTATGCATAATATAATAGTTGGTTGAATTGTGAATATAAGATTCTGTATCATAATTCCGCATATTGCTAGATGATTTCCATTAGAAAAAGATAAGTATTAATTTTTTACATTGGGATAATATATAAGCGTATAGTTTAAGCGTCGATAGTTTGAGTGTTTGGCACTCGTCACTGCGGTCTTTGGCGCCGATATGACGCTTCAAAAATATACCTAGATTTGTTTTATAAAAAACAATTTCAAATAGTTATAGATAAATAAAAAAAATTGTATGTGTAGTAACTAGTATTATAGTAAGAACTTGTATGTTTCCCTTTTAAATTCATATAGAAACGTGTATTTATATCACATTAATCAATGCCATGTAAGAACTTACTAAAATCAGTAAAATCATATTATAATAATTAAAGTAAACATTGTATAAATATACAAGACTAGATTAGAAGGCTCTAATAAATTTAAATGAGGAAAATACTTTTTTTCACTTTATATGTTTCAATAAATATTGTACAACACCTGATCCTGAAAATATTACAACTAATAGAATTTTAATATTAGCTGCAGAGAAATATAATATATTTAAACTCGGAACAGAGCAAAAAGGTATATCAGTCTTTTAGGTAGGTTATCTTATGACCCTACACTTATTTGATTAAAATAAAAAATACCATTAATTGTTTAATAGTAAAATATAATAATATGTATATTGTATATTATACTATATAGTATTATGTATTAATACAAATTAACTAAGTATTTATTTTAACATAGTTGTATATTTACCTGCCAGCTTTGGTGACGATCATTTCTGTACCGAGCTCGTTAAACTCTTCCCATAAATGTTTCATTTCTAACGCGGCTCCTACTCCAGAAAGTTTTGGATGTTCTTGACTGTTGGTCACTACATCTAATCTTTTTCTATCTGGTGATAAATATGACTGATGAGAAGTTGATTTAATTGCTTGTATATTTGTACTCGATACAGTTTCTAAACATGCTGTGGACAAATAAATTATTATTATTTTTATAATTTACAACTAACATAATTTCACATTAGTTTTTATTATTTTATACGTACTATTAAATGTATATCATTGATGAAACTTTTAGATTATTATAATATTTATACTCAACTGTTTTAAAATTATTTTGTATTGTATAGTATTATTAGTAAGTAGAATTGCTACACTGCTACAGTCATATATAATATTAATTTTAATATTTTAAATATTGGTTTAAGACAGTAAGAGTGTAGGTAGTTTAAGGCAGTTTACCCAGTAAAAAGTAAAAAAAACTACGAACAATATCTGTCTGGCTACACCTATTTAAATATATATTTAAAACTAAAACAACATTTTCTTTTCTTTAAACGCAGATATAAATAACCAAATACATTTTTAAATTCTAATATCCGAGTTTTAAAATTATTTGTGAATAGTCTTCATTTCTAAGTGTAATTTTTTGGCAGCTAGTTTTGTTATGATACGAAAATATGATAAATATATTTTGAAATTTATTGCTAAAATGAATTTTTTGATAAAACTTAAATAATTTAGCTAATTATACTGATATTAAAAATGTAAATAAATTGAATACAAAATTGGCAAGGTTATGTTAAAATAAAATATTAGGAGTAAAATAAAATAGTATTCAATAAACGGTAGTTAGACAGCAGGTATACACAGGACCGGCCTAAGCGAAAATAGTGAACTATAGGCAAAATCAAATTTTGCCGCCCCTAACAATATAATATTATCAGTATTTTTAAAATTCCACCCCCTTACTAAAGTGCCGCCTTAGGCGTGGGCCTAACACTATATACATATATACTAAAACTAAATGTAAATACATATTAAAAGCAACTATGTTTTGTTCTATGAAATAATTACCATCTCTACCTATATTTACGAATAATGATGTTTGATTAAAAATACATGTATAATACAATCACCACAGCCGGATATAAGGAAAGTGGGTTTAGGGAGTCATGACCACTCCAGGCTCTTCACTAATTGAAACACATCTTACATCTTCGTATTTACATAATATTGACGATTGCGAAATAATAAGAACAATTGTAGTAGGTAGGTACTCTTAAATTAAACATGTGAACGACTAGGAAATAGGCCTTCTAATAGGAAAGATAACTCATTGTGTTAGCTATACGTGGTATTAAACAATAGTATTAGTTATATCTATAACTATAAGGTTTCACATTTTTTATATGTATGCCTAAATAATAATTGTAAGTTGTAACTAATGAGTATCCAAATATTGTACTTAGACTTTGATACAAAAGTAATGATATCTAATAATAAGGTGAGTCATTTTTTATTGATTAGATACTGGTGGATATATATATATATTACTACGAGGGACGTCCGGAAAGTAAAAATACAAAATATACCAAAAATACCAAAACCGTTTTATTAAAAATAAATTACCAGACATTTTAAGGTAGGTATATTATATCTCTTCATTTTTCGACATAATCACTGTTAATTATTTGATAATTATTAGGTAGATTATTTGTATTGATTACTAATTATTATTCAGTGGATATTAAAAAGTATGATATATACTAATCTAAATTTCTAAATAATAATACATTTAATGTATAAATAATGAATCTATGATATTTTATTAAAATTTATACTTATACTTCACGGGCATAAGGATTGGTATTACTATTTAAGTTGATCTTAAATCAAGGTGAAATAAGGAATTTTCTAATAAAAAAAATTTGGTATTAACTAAATCATATCGTATATGTTTTGAATGTAGAGCTAAACTGATTCTTTAAATTAAATTATTATTGAATGAAATACATTTTTACTGTATAGTATTTTTAAGATTAATGAAGTTGATGATTTATTTTATTGTGACTATAATAGATCACTGCACTTAATAAAATATTAAAATTAAGGTAAGGTTTGGTTAGATAAAATAATATGTATGTAAGTATGTATAGTAATGCATAAAACTTTTTAGGTTTTTCACTGATGGTAATTTTTCTATAAAAATGCTTTGTCATTCCGTTCTGCAGAAGCAAAGCTTAAAATAAGGAATAATGTGGATACGTGTTGAATGTTGATGATAATCTAAGTTGATAAGATACAATAAGAAAGCAATATTTACTCTAATAATTTCGTAAGTTATATTATACTAGCTGTATAAGTGTATAACCACTTTTCCCGGGAATAAAATGAACAATTGTTAAATACGGTGCTGTTTAGGTTTATCTCGGGATTAGTGTTCTTTGGTTCGCGGAATCCGACCAAAGTTTGCTCTTGTTAAATTAAATATTAATTTTTTTTTTTTTTTTAATACAGTTTTCGAATGCAATCTTAATATAAATGAAAATATGTGAATTTTTCGTTAGTTAAAACGAAATTCCTGTGTGAGAAAACTATTTAGGAGTTTAAAAATGAAATAATGAACACTCCCTGCAGAGGCTCAAAGAATATGTGTTCAATAATTGGTGCAATTGGTTCAGTAATTTCTAAGCCATTTTAAATATTATATAGATTTTAATAATATTATAATTTGTACTTATATGAGATTTTGTCACTTTTATGATTTTGAATAACTATTTTATTTTCTGTAACCAATGGCAATCCTATATGTATATACAAAAAAAATATTCAATTTTCGTGAACTGAAACAAAATGTATATGGGTATCAACATTTACGGTTGAACCCGGGATGAAAAGTAGCCTACGACGCCTCCAAGAGCCTAAGGATATGTGTGCAAATTTTGGTGCCCAGAGGATTTGCATTAGGAAAATATCAGACTGGCCATTGATTTTATATAATAGGTTTCTCGATGTTGTTATTATAGATGTACCTATAGATTATAGATTACTTATGTATATGTGCATAATATTTTTGACTATATTTTAATTTTGTTATTTTTTATATGGCAAACCTGTCCTATTCTGAGTTATCGTAAGGTTTTATTAAGTGCCTATATGATTGAAATTTGAAAATATATTAGGTTAGGGTTTTATAGATACCCATATCTATATAATATGAATATTTCTGTTCATATATTATATTGATTGAACTTGAATCTAAAAAACCTATTGGCAGAACACCAATTATGTATTCTAATCTGAAGGTGTAGTATAAATTCTATGTTGGCACACTTGTATTTTAAATAATGTATTAAACAAAATTATATCACTTATATAATTGATAAAAAAAATTTAGTATTTTCGACATTTTTAATACAGATACGAAACAAACCATATATGTATTTAATACCTATACGTATATAATGGTATATTGTATCTCTAAAATCAAAACATAATCTTATACAAAATTATGAGTTTAAATGAACGGTTCAATTTCAATTGAAAATAAAGACATACATCCGTATAGGGATTGTAAAAATTTCTTAATCAATGACTAATGAATAATAACTAATAAGTAGGTATTTATTATAAAAAACAAAATAAAAATGTTCTCAAAAACCAAATTGAATAAAATTGAATATTTAAATAGAGCTTAATAAATATTAGATTAAATTATTAAATATTTTTCTGTATAACACACTGCAAAATATCATATTAATATATTATATACATCTACACATTTGATTTAAATTGTTATAAATAATTATTATAATAATATTATATAATAAATATATTCTTAAGAAATTCAAAGGATATTCCTTATTTTTATTCGTTTTTAATTTTGAACTTAAAATTACCTGCCATTAGAGATAAAAAGCAAAATTAATTTTAAAATACACTCGACAAAACTAATATGAAACAGTATAATTATATTTAGTCATTATATATGGACATAATATGGCTATATAATAATTTGGAAATTGTAATAAAGTTTGCTTTAACCTAGATTTTATAAAAACGTATTAGACACTGGATTATGTATTATATGTTTAGGTGTATGCGTAGTAATGTAGTAAATAGTATATTTAGGTACATTGAGATTGAGAGAATGGAAATTTGAAGTATACAATTTTCTTACTGATAAAAAGAAAACTGTGTAAATTAAATTTTTTTTTTTACTATTGTTTATAAATCAATATATTTACAATCTATACAAACATGGTATAAATGTATGATAAGTAAACCTGATGACAAATTTGACGATGGCGTTTGGGTAAGAATAGGGAGCAGCGGTGCCACCTGACAAGTGACAATAGTTTAAGTTAATATTATTAGGTATGCTTTTAGCAGGTTCCTAGCCCATTTCCTTTTTAACCTTCTGGGTATGTGAGCGGCAGATGATAGTCTTTTCATTAATGGATTGGAGTGCTATAGTAGATAGCTTTGAATAGAATTTGATGTGATGAGATTTGGCCAGGTCGTTGAGGGTCGGTAGATTCAGGTCTTTATGGAGATTTTTGTTGGTTACATATCGAGGGGTATATAGGTTGTTAAGCTGAGGGAAATATATTGAAACGATTGAAATTAAAATAAAACAAATTTTCAATTATGCAGTAGGTACCTTATATTATAACACACATAATGGCTATTATTATATGCAATATAATTTATATGGACTTGTACGTTGGAAATGTGTAGGTTTCTACAATATTTATATCGATCATTATACATTTATACTATAGGTACCTACCTAATATAGTGTATAACTATTAACTGATGATACGCGAACTTTTTTCAATATTCTATTATACATTAAAATAAAATAATTAGAATAGATAAATATATAATAGTGTATACCTGATGGATAATTATATGTAGGCTGCCTATAACTTATTTGTATGCACCTATAGTTTACGATATACATTAATAAATAACAACCCGTACCTATATTAAATTAATTATAATATTTCATAGGAATTTATTATTATTTATTAGTAATTTATATAGGTAGATATTATATATTATAAACATAATACATTTTCCAATTATTATTAATGTATTATCGTAAAAAAGTCAATATATTAAAAATATAAATAAGAAATTTATTAAAATTATTAATTTTGTACGAACGTCGTTATCTAGTTTTTAAATTATATTAAAAAGTTATGTAGTTATAAAATATATGTGTATTAAGTTCCTACAGCTAAACCTAATATATATTAAACATTTAATATTTGAATCAATATTATGATAGGTACATTATATTTTTATTAAACTGTTCATTGGTAGTCATACCAATAAGTTATTGTTACACACCCGGATGGCCAGATTATTAAAATATTTTACACAAATACGTAGATTAAATATATAAACATATAATTTTGACAATTTATTTTATTTGCAGAATTCGCATATTTTTAATAAGTACAGAAAGTAAACGAAAATTGTTTGTACTTATTATACAGTTACTAAAGATATTATTATTTTAATTATTTAAAATGTTTGATTTTTTATGCTTAATAAACACTGGGTGTATAAGATATGCGTAATTACTATATCGTATAATAAAAATAAATATAATTCAATAACGAATATTATTTGGTCTAGCCAAAGCTCATTTGGTATATTTTCAGAATCTATACATAACTAACGAAACAATGCAATGTTCTAAAGTACCTACCTATATATACATTTGTAAGATCATAAAAATAAAAAAAGCATAAAAAACATAATATAGTTTGGCGCCTACCTTCAATATCCTTCATCGGTGTATTGGTTGGTGGCGCTACCCAATTGTCATCATACAGGTGTTCAACGTTCCCACCACTGCCATACGCATTATAGAACGGGTGCATGCTGACCACCCCTTGAACACTTATTTTGTCAACACCGATATTTTTTTTTCACTCTTATGAAAAGTTTATCAACCGTTTATTCGGTGGCAAAAAAATATTTTAAAAAATGATATTCATCACTATGGGAAAACAAAAGTGTAAAACGTCCGCGACTGATTTACAGGACAATTATTGTACATTGGACACCGTGAAATGCGGACGATGATTTTTTTATTGCCGGAAAAAAAAAATTTAACAGATAACTCAAAGCAAAACAAACGAATATCACCCTGTCAACACGCGCGTGGCTATATAGTATATTTAAACAGGACAGATTTTTAAAGGTGCCGAAAAAACAACACCGAAACTCGCGAACCTTTCACCAATACTGGTCTATTTCTCTGTCATCCCGTTTTCTCCCGTCACTAAAATCGTTTTATTTTTAACGTCGCCGTAGTACTATTTTTTCATCATTCACACATTTCACAGCCCACCGTTGAAGGGATTGGCTTGTGCTCCGGATTGGC
The DNA here is from genome assembly GCF_019925205.1 of Metopolophium dirhodum. Classification (NCBI taxonomy): domain Eukaryota; kingdom Metazoa; phylum Arthropoda; class Insecta; order Hemiptera; family Aphididae; genus Metopolophium; species Metopolophium dirhodum. The sequence goes on from NC_083562.1 coordinate 33,378,139, forward strand.
TAAGTGGGTTGGGCGTCCTCATATATAGTTCCCCTTCTGTTTTTGTTCGATCCAGCCTCTCGTTCCCCCTTTTGAACACACCCTCCCATGCATTAAATGTTTAAATGTTTTAACACTGTACCTAATGTACCGGTATAGGCCTATTATACGATTTTATTCATTTTCCAGTAGTTGCAGTTAAGTATATTGAGTGGTAGACATTTTTTACGATATTTATTGAACAGTTTTATTTTTACTTACTATATCGTATTCCCTTATACCTTTATTTTTCAACATTTTATAAATTAAGTTATCAATCATTCTATAATAATTCGAAATGCATATATGGATATATATTTATATTATATTCAGTTTTAAACCTCATTATATAGGTAGGTCGTAGATCGTACCTATCTGATGATCCATGTTGCCTATATCGGGTTATATCTATTACTTATTAAATCACCTATTACGTGTACAAAATATCAAAATTGTTGTATTTTAAGGTCTTGTGGCTTATGGAGTATTTGTTCATAATCATGTTATAGTGTTATACATTTATAAGCAACCTTCAAGTCAAGTATAAAGCATTACAAATAAAATATATTTTTAAATGTCAAGTTAAGAGGATGTCAGCGCACTATTTGTTTTCTCTCTCAAAACGCATTTACGCAGAATCATTTTTTCTGTTTTTAAGTAATCTTAGAGTAAAATCACTCAATATAGAGAATAATACTTTTGAATGACATATCGATTTGTCTAAATATTGTCTCAAAAAAATTTAAACATAATTTAAATTTACAACATTTTATTGTATATTTTTAACGTCAAATAACAATAAAATATAATATAATCGATGTGTTATTCCCTCAAAAATATTATTCTCTATCTTTTTTGTAATGGGTGATTTTACTCTAAGATTACATAAAAACATAGAAAAAATGATTCTGCGTTAATTCGTTTTGTCTATATGTTGTGCGTGGGCCAGATAGAGAAACCAAATAGTGCGCTGACATCCTCATAATAAATATTAGCATAATGCTGATATGTATATTTTATCGATTTATACCCTATAGGAATCAGCACCTCTGTAACAAAACGCATGGTGTACCATTGTATGTAATTTTACTGGAAATATATAATATTATATTGTATACGTAGGACCGTGTAATTATTATTATAGGAAGTTATATAGGTTACATAAAATATGTTAATTGATATTGTTTAATAATATCAATATTTATTTTATAATGAAAAAAAATATATAGGTACTTAGACAGGTTTTAATTTTATGTGTGAATGGTGGATAGCTTCAATATTTGCCCTACTTATATATATGGACAAAATATTCAGGACGCTACTGAGTCCATTATATAATATTATATATAAAGAAAAACGTGTTAAAATATACATAGAAATCAGCAACATTGCTAACACATATATTTCTATGTGGTCGTATTCACGTAGGTACTTGACGTAATATTAATAAAGCTAAATTACAAATAACATAGGTTACAAAATCACCATCGTCAAAATTGTTTTTAGTTACAGTATTAAATACAGATAAAATTATGTTGTTAGAGAAAAAATGGCGAATTGACAAACAATAAACCAACAAATTGTTGATCAAGTTACACATATGCATAGTTTTAATACTTATTAAAGTGTGAGTTACATATATAGGTATCATCATACTGGCATTATACTTCAGAGTTCAGAATAAACGATATTAAATCAGCTACCTACTGATTAAATATGTTGTGGATTCTCAAAATAAACAGCGAAATTGCAAATGACCAGTGACGTGAAAAGTTTAAAATAGTGTTAGGTATACATTTTCGAGTTATTAAAAAAATATTTATACGGATAGGTTCATAGTTGCTTCTTACTATTTAGTATTTGTCAATTTTCTAAAATAGTGGATTGCACTAGGAAGACATGAAGTAAATTATTATAATATATAGGTATCTATACTATCTATAGGTTATCCGTCTACATATTATATAATATATATTATTAATTTTATTTAAATAGTTTTGACTTTTAATATTCATTAATTTATTAGTTTAGGTACTGACTTAAATAATAGTTAGTTTACTAGTAAATGTTATGTAATTGTACCTATATTGTTATTGGAATAGACCTACCTATGACCTATATCTATATTAGGCATTGAGTATAAATAAATACACATAAAAAAAATTGTTCACGTCATTTCATTATTGTATATCCTATATATTAATTTTAAATACACCATTTATATCTTCGAATAATATTCTATTTTAAAATCACAAAAATACTAAAAAAAACTGGTGTCTGTTGTGGGTTATGTGCATGACCACGAAGTTTTTTTATATTTATTTTATGCACCTAATTTTTATTACACTGTTGAAATATCTACGATGGCTTCCACATCGAACAGGCGTACTTGTATTATAAACTTCACATATTTCTTTCTATTCTTCCTCTCTCCCTCTGTCTTTACATTACATTTTTACTAGCCATACAGGAAATAGGGCCAATGTAAGTTGTCATCACCTCGCCTTCGTGGTGTATATACATGCAAGAATTAATAACTCCAAGTGAATGTACGCAATAGGCAGACGGAGCTTACTTTTCATTATACGATTCATAATAACTACGCGTATAATAACAATAATGAATATCATCGTTATTTCTAAGAGTGATATTGAAAGATTCAGTCCAAGACTCCAAGTGTAATAAATGTAATTAATGTTATTACTTATTTTCAAGTATAACTTTTATCCAATTTAATCTCAACGTTTTTCCATTTCTATTAAATGGCTATAATTTAATATATTTTTTTTTTTACATTAAAATTATAATAAGTTATATTTCTTGTTGAAGGAATTATTACATTTTACATTTCCATATACCTACATAATAGGATTTTATCCTGATACATTAATATATATCATCAAATTGTTAAGTGGTTATATGTAATATGTAAACTGCAACATACCGACGAAAACAACTAGATATTTTATAAAGTATATAATATATACCTACCTACCAAGATTTTTAGAAAACGTTGATCATTAAATATTAACATTGGCACAACTAAAGAGTAAGTATAGATTCGGTCACTATTATACAGTTTAAACTGGTTTCTTCGTTTTTAGTAGGTATTTAAAAATTAAAATTTGATGTGTAAAATGTAAAATATGGTGCTGATTTGTAACTAAATTGTCAATGTAAATATAGGTAAAAATTGTTTTTGTTTTTTTTTTTACGAATTACTTAAATTTATCTAGAATACACTACATTGAAGGAAATATTCTCATAAATTACCAAAATTCTCGTTTTTTTAATTTCATTAAATAATTTTTGGAAATAATTAGTTACATTTAGGTTTAGAGGTACATATAAAAAAATGTTTTTATTTTAAGATAATAACAATGAAATTAAATTATTTTACCTAAATCTTGCATGTTCCACGTAGGTATTCATTCATTAATTTACTCTACGTTAGATCTAAATATTTTTAGATAATTTTCTTGCAATTTTCGCATTTTTATATTGTATACAATGTATATATACATTTAATTGTATCTACTAATAGATATTAAGTTGATACTTACGTAACTTTATAGAGAAAAATAATCATGACTGAATCGAATTATGTATGGCCAGCTATTTTTTAGGGCCGAGTTTACAAAGATAATGATACCTACTTCTTACAAAATAATATTGTAAACATTAAAAAAATATTATAAACGATATAAACCAAACTAAACGTGTTACATGTACTATATAATGTTATTTAATATAAATAATTAAAATTAAGAGTTATAATAAGACTTAGGTCCCTGCAGTACCCATGTTAAAAGTATTTACAACAAATAACAACATAAATGTCAATATCGAAGACGATAAAGCAAATAAAATAAAATACGTAGACATTTCTCTCAATATATCTATAGTTCAAAATTAAAATTAAACATAATTTTCTCTCATTTTTGTCAAAAATATGAGCATTACAGGTATACCTTATGCACTTATTGGCGCCCACAGGATGGCCATACCCCCCCGCTTTATAAGTTGTTTTATCACTTGTAAAAAAAAAAAATGATGTGTTGTGTTATCAGAGATTTTATAGACTTTGCTCTCCCAGCTTATATTTCTGCGGGCTCACTTGCCTACACTCACGAGAGAAACAAGGACAAATATACCAGCATATTATTATTTACCAATGATTGATTGGTACATTATAAACAATTAGATTTGGTGTAATATATTTAGATATAATAAATTATAAAAATGTTGTAGTTTATAGTTTATTGAGATATAGATTATAGACCAATTTTGAATTTTGTATATTATTGATAGGTAATATTATAATGTAATTTGTATATTATACTATTATATAATTCCATAGTACCTACCGCATTAGTCCATCAGTAATTAATACTTTAGTTATTTTTTGGGGGGGCTTGACCCCAAAGCCTTCCAGGGGTGCACCACTGACAGCGTAAATTAAACTGTACACGGGTGAAGCCGGGTTATTCAGCTAATAATAGATATATAATATACATAATATCTCCTTCTTTATATCTTTATATATTATATATTTACGTTTATGGTTTCTAATACATGAATTATATCTTAAAACAAATATGAGAGTAAGTTGAATGTATATTTATAGCTATTATATAAGTACTCAAAAATTACTTGACCGATTTTGTAAAAATTTAAAATTATTCTTGGAGATATCAGGAAATAAGCTTAAACTTTAAAGAGTATCTATAGGTAGTTCGAACCACGTTTGATTTATACCAAGTGTTACATCCAATCCACCACAAATGAATTGCTCATTTTGGTAGAATTAGTTTTGAACGAATATTACACCGTTGATTATAAATAGTATTTAAAATCAATGGTTATACCAATAAATTCCTTGACACTTTGAGTATATTTTGATTGTCTATAACGTATATTTTAGCTCATAAATGACGCTGACTTTTTTTTTTTTTTGCACTAAATAATTAGATGAACAAAATTGCTTTGAATCATAATTATATAAGTAACTTGAATACCAAACAGGTAAAGAATTCCAATCGTTCTGCACCACAATGTTGCAGAGCTATTATAGCACTGGCCAGTGGCGTATTCAGGTTTTTGTCATGGGGGAGGGGGATATGATTTTATCCAGTAGCCCCGCTTTTAAAGCTAGATGCTTTAAGTTAGGACTCCGAAAAATGTTGCATATTTTATACAGCTTATGGTGGGAGGATTGATCCCCTTGATACTCTCCGTAAATACGCCACTGCCACGGTCTATTGCGAGATACTCTGCCGGTTGTAGCGTTTAGGACTTCAATGGATTTCAATTTCTCTCAGAAATTGCCGCCGAAACGGTAATAGCCGTTTTTGTCCCGCTATAAAAACAATATCTAACTGAGTTCGCCCACCGCAGTGCGGGTATACAGAGTGTAACAGGAAGACCTGACAAAAAAAAAATAATGATGCTACTTAAACGTATGACAAAAACTGTGGAAATTAAATGGTTAGTTAATAATTTAAAAAATATATTCATGTTAAAAAATCCTCAAAAATTGTATCTTGAAAAAAATTATTACGTTCTAAATAAATTTACTGAAAAAAATATTTTGTGTTTTAAAAAATTCTTAGAAATAAACTACTTGACTTAGATTGATGTTTATACCATCAACATTTTTTTTATAATCAGATTTACAAATTGGCTGTATTGAATTTTTCCAAAAAAATTAAATCAAATTAAGATCTTTTTTTATTTTCTGCATTAAAAAATAAAAATAATGTTTTTATATTATACGTGTACCTAGTAACACACGCGACTATAAATCATACATATAAAAAAAAATTGAAAAATATTGATTACAACAAAAGTTATTTCGTATCTACATCAGGTCTTCCCGTTGCACCGCCATGTATATTATATAATATAGTGTACATAATTTACATACCGCCATGTATATTCTATTATGTACCGACCTCCTTCAATGCACTATTGCACTAAACCTATATATACTGTGTGTCAATTCAACGGCACCTAAAACCATTTTGTACTGCGATTATACGCACTAATATTATATAGCTGTATTGCAATCGTCACGGGGCTGCGCGGATATTGCCATATCGAATGACATTTTATTGCTTATAATATCGCGGAGGTGTTGAGGTGCAGCATATCGTATATTATATTATGGTATATTATATTATGTTCATAATATACCTATGGGATGTATAGTTGTTTTTAAACGACTAGTCGACAACGTGCGCACCCGACTACCCGTGGTCTAAACACTCGTTTTGGCGTTTTTGTTACAGGAAGTGAATACAGGATATTGTATATTATAAAATTAATGTGCGTGTGGTTTTTCTTTTTTTGAATAATTGCACCCGTATAATGTTATGGTGGCGTGTATCCGAATGCGCCTGTAGAATAATCGAGCGACAACCATACCGATGACAAACGCAGAGTAAACATTGACTTGATTTGTTGACACAGGCTGTACAGAATGTATAATAATAATAATAATACTAATAAATATAATGAAAACTTACAATACATTATCGCGTGTGAAATGATATTATTGCCGGCCGCTGACAGATCCAAGATTGCGTACGACACAACCACTTGGCACTTATTAGTTAGGTATTATAAACATAGACAGTCCATCGGCCGTAGAGGAAATAAAATGTGCACAATTTCTACGGTTATATAAATAGATAGGATATAATATTATTACGCGACGGCGCGTACGACGAAACCGTTATACTACTTATATATATAGGTACCTACCCACTACCCAGCACAAAATCCCCAAAACCGATTTATATTGAATTTAATAATTATTATATTGGGAGTATGCGTGTGCATACTTAAGCTCCTGCGGCGGTTATTGAGGGGACGTTTTAGCTAATTCATAAATAATCTGGATATTAAAAATCAATTTAATACAAAGCTTAAAAAATTATACCTGTTGCATCATTTACAGTATGCAGGTCGCAGGAAGATTGTCCAAACATGCTCTACCCATTTTTTCCAAATTTCAGTAATAGCCAATTGCTACTGCATATTCGGATTTTCGGAATTAGGTATTAACTGTAACTAACTATGTACCATGTTTTCAGATACACACATTTGTGTGTACCATTTAAGAAGTGTCCGGTAGTCCTGTGGCGATATAAACTTTGCTTAAATTTGCTTTTAAATTGGTTTTATGAACCGGCGAACCGCTAACATGGGAGTGGAAATTACGTTAGCATTACTTCCAACCATGCAGTACAAATGAGAACCATGTTTGTTGGTTACCTATATTTTGAAGAACATATTGTTTTATAATATGGTTTCAAAATTTAATAACTGAATCAAAACCAATTTGATCACAATATATTGCTACGAAAAATCTTTTAATATTTTCTTACTCATAAATACATTTTTATTTTTCAATAAATATTTCAGGAGTATAGACAAATAAAAAATGTTTTTTCTTTAATTAATAAAAATAAAATTAATATTTTTTTTAAATAAAACAACATAGTATATTACTCGGGGTACCTATAATAGGTAAAAGATTAAACTACAAACAAAATAATAAAAAGGTGGATAAGTGGATGTCGCTCTGCTGTACGGTAGGTTACAAGTGGGTCACTGTAATGGATGGTGTTAAATTTGAATTCAATGATATAATATCATTGTATAAGAAAAACGATTCTGAGCGAAAACGGTCAGTCACCCTATGATATTACCAAGTATATTTGATGATATTATTGTGAATAAAGTAATTTATATATAACCTATTAACGTGGAGCCTTGTCTTAAATTTTCAATCCTTAGCCATAAAAGTTAAACATTTTATAAATTTTTAACCACAAAATAATTAATAAATTATAAATTTGATAAATGTTGTCAAAATTTGAACTTTAAATGCTTATAAAAAAAAATTGTGCAAATGTATTTTTAATATTTTTCAACTGCTATTAAAACGATATATCAGGAGTCTAATATTAAATTTTCACGCTTTTTTACCCAACAAATAAAAATTTATTGATATTTATAGAAAAAAAAACTAAAAAAATTGAAAACTGACAATGTCCGTAAACAGCTCAAATAGAGTCAAAATATTTTCAAAATTGTATGGTGTATAGAAAATGCTAATATAAACATTCAGTGAAATTTTCAAGTATCTACAGTCATTCGTTTTTTAATTACAATAAAATAAAAAAATCGTTACATGAGAAATCGAGTAAATATCAAATGTTGTAAAAATATAAATTTCAGACGCTCATAAAAATTTAATTTAAGTTTCTTCTAGACATTTTTTTTTTTGATAAAGGTAGACAAACTTATGAGTAATCTTATATTACATTTTCAAATCTTAGATTTAAAAAGAAAAATTTTTATGAATTCTCATCAAAATAATTTGCTATTTTTCGTGATTTTTCCGTATTTTGTCAAAATTTGAACTTTAAATGCTTATAATTAAAAACTGTGACTAAGGATTTTTAATTTTTTTCATCTGCCTTTGAAACAATAAACTAGGAGCCTTCTATTAAATTTTCAAGCTTTTTTACTCAATAGATAAAATTTTATTGATATTTATAGAAAAAAAAACTAAAAAAATTGAAAACTGACAATGGCTGTAAACAGCTCAAAAAGAGTCAAAATATTTGGAAAATTTTATGGTGTATAGAAAATGCTAATATAAACAACCAGTGAAAATTTCATGCATCTACGGTCATTTGTTTTAGAGTTACACCAATAACCAAAATCGATTTTGTTAAAAATCGATTTTGCGTAAAAATTCCCGTTTTTCCTTAATTTTTCTTTTGTTTTTCACATCGCTTTTGAAAACTACTGGGAAATTAAAATTTGGACCTCCCCAATGCACCAACGATATTCACTTTCCCATCGAACAAGATACTGAAGTCGAAAATCGAAGCATTATTTCGACTACTTATCGTGTACACAGACACAAAAATAAAAAAAAAATAAAAAAAAAATAAAAAAAAAAACACACATCATTGTAAAATCAATACATTCATCGTTTCACTCAGAATCTAAAATATAAGTAACAACTAATAAGTATAATAAGTAATAACTAATAATAATTAATACATAGTACCTATTATAGTAATACACCAGTGATACACAAGGGAGATCCTAGGGTTTATTTTTTAGGGGGGGGGGGGGTGGTTGGATTGTAAGCCTCACATATGAATTTAGTTTTTGGCTCGTGGAATATTTTTTTGCTTATTTATAGGGTCACCATTGGTTTCATACTTACATATTATACATTACTATTAAGTTGTAATGTCGTATGTAGTTTAATTTTAAAATTGTTTAAACAATTTGGAGTAGGTTTTCAAAACGTAATACCTAATTTATTTACGAATATTATTTTTGGGAATTTTCAGAAAATCTTATAATATTTATTATACATACAATTTTTATAATATTTTTCTTACGTTTAACGTACCTATATCTATTTTTTTTTTGTCAGGTTTTTCTGTTACATCATGTATTTATGAAAAAAAAATGAATATTTGGCTCGGACAACGTAGGACGGGATAGCTAACATAGTCAATAAAGATTAATAATTAAAAAAAAACGGACAAGTGAATGTCGCTCTGCTGTACAGTAGGTTACCAGTTATATAATATATATATTTGTATACGTAATATCATTGTATACAAAAAACGATTCTGAGCGGAGACGGTTTGTCAGTGTGGATATTTTATATTATATTTATATTGCTATTACTTGGGTACTTAAGTATTATTAATACGGTGGCCGATAGGATGAATCGATATTATAAAATTACAACAAAATATTTATTATAAAATTGTTATTCTTGGTTATTTGAGATGTAATTTCGTCCAAATTTGAACATAAAAAACCTATAACGAAAAACTGTGTTTTTATATTTTTGAGATTTTTTGCTTACAAAAGAAACTACTTACGTGGAATCTTGTTTTAAATGTTCAATCCTTAACTATTAAAGACAGTTGAACATTTATAAATTTTTAACTACAAAATCGTTTTTAAATTTGATAATTGCTGTCGAAAAATGAATTTTAAATGCTCATAAAAAAAATGTGCACCTATTTATTTTTAATATTCTTCAACTAATATTGTAACAATATATTATCAGGAGCCTTGTATTAATTTGTCATGCTTCTTGACCCAAAAATAACATTTTATTGACAATTATAGAAAAAAAAACTAAAAAAATTTAAAATGTCCGTAAACTGCAGCTTGAAAACAGTTAAAATATTTTGAATGCCCCAACTAGATTCACTTTCCCATCGAAGTACCTATCGAACAATTATCAAGATACTGTTGAAGAAAATCGAAGCAGTGTTACTGCCCAAAACAGTGACAACAGATAAAAAAAAATAAAAATAAAAAACACATCATTGTAAAATCAATATTTTAATACATCGCTCCGCTCAGAATCGGATTTCTATTTATATATATTTATATTAGCATTTTCTATACACCATAAAATATACTAAATATTTTGACTTGTTTTGAGCTGTTTACGGACATTTTCAATTTCCAATTTTTTAAAGTTTTTTTTTTTATATGAATGTCAGTAAAATTTTATTTGTAGGGTAAAAAAAGCTTGAAAATTGGATACAAAGGTTTCTTATATATCGTTACAATGAAATTTGAAAAATATTTAAAATTCATTAACAATTTTTTTTTATAAACATTTAAAGTTCAAATCTTGAGAAACTAGATACGTAAAAATCACGAAAATTTGCAAATTATTTTGAGTTAGAAATAGATAAAAATGTTTAATTTTAAGTCTAAGATTTAAAAATGTAATAGAAGATTCCTCATAAGTTTGTCTACCTTAATCAAAAAAAAATGTCTACAAGAAAGTCAAATTAAATTTTTATGAGCGTTTGAAGTTCATATTTTTACAAGATTCAAGATATTCACTCGATTTTTCATGTAACGATTTTCTTATTTTGTTGTAGGTAATTCAAAAACTAATAACTGTAAATACACGACAATTTCACTGAATATTTATATTCTCATTTTCTATACACCATAAAATGTTGAAAATATTTTGAGATGTTTACGGACAATTTCAAATGTAATAATTATTTTGTTGTTAACATTTTGTAAAATGTTCATCTTTTATAGCTAAAGAAATTTAAAACACGGTTCCACGTCAATAGCCGTTCTATTATATAAATTACTTTATTCACAATAACACCATCAAATATGCTTAGTAATATCATAGGCTGACTGAACGTTTTCGCTCAGAATCATTTTTCTTATACAATGATATTATATCATTGAATTCAAATTTAACACAGTCCATTACAGTGACCCACTTTTAACCTACTGTACAGCAGAGCGATACCCACTTGCCCACTTATTTTTAGTTTGGTGTCTTATTTTCGCATATTCAGAGCGTCCCATTAGGATATACCCATTAGTCGTAGGGGTTAGGTTGGAGGATGTATTATTTTCGACAAAATAAGTGGAGGGATGCCATTCCACCGTCATCCCCCCAAAACCAAATTCAATTACTGCTCATAATATGACATATAATGTATTGTCTCGACTCTCGACCTTTAGAAACATACAAGGTACAAGTGTTGAACATGCGCGCATTTTAGTTCTACTGAATTTTTTGATATACTTTAATACAAGAGTGAATTGATCTATTATCAAACTTTATCTGTGTTTACACATAGTTTTTTTATGATATTTAAATTTTTAAGCAAGTGATTTGTATGTAACATATTATCCCTTAATATTAAAATAGGAAATGTAAAAAAACCAATGTACAACTCAAATAATGAGTATATATCTTTAAATTTGATAATAGCTAATAAGTTAATTCACTCTAATATTAAATCCAGCAGGCAACAACACAAAAAAGGTTCTACTGAATGCATATTTTCTGTTGTATGTTTATAAGATGAAGGAAAAAATTATTGTGCACTAGGGTAAACCGTATAACAATAGGATAGTTCTCATTTGAAAAAAAGTTTTGTATCAACACTGGATAATCTTCTGGCCTAAAAATATGGTGTTTAAGTAAACTTAAAAATGTAAAAATCAGAATTTGAGTAATTTAATTAATTTAAGGAAAAAACGGGGAGTTTTTTCGGTAGGTGTACCAACCTGTGGGTTACAACACAATTTTGTGTGATTGTAAAAATGTATTTCAATCAATTGTACCTACTGTATGAAGTAAATATAAATAACATAAATTAAATATATAATTATAATATTAATTAACTAATTATTGAAAATTGGTCTGCTTTTACACATATAAAACAGTATAGTTTATCAATCAGATTTTTATTTTTTATAACATGCAAAAAATAAATAATAACTAAATTGGGTCAAAAGTCTAATCTAAAGACCACTACAGCCTACTGCATATATTTTACTATGCTCAGACTATTTATAATTTTCTTAAACAAAAGTTGCTGATCATTTAATTGTACTCAACAACATTTATAAATGTTATGGACGACTGTGCTTGTGACTGACGTATCTTGTACAATCACAAATTAAAACAACTAAGCTTTAAGGAAGAACGGACTGGCTAGGGTCGCGGGTAAACGATCCCCGCATGGACCTTGCAAAACTTTGGGCTGATAACTTATAAATATTTTATTATTAGCCCAATTTTTATTCGCAGTCCGTCCCTGGTCTTAAGTAGTTTACTTTGTTTTATACTTAGCAAAATATTTTTATAAAAGGTTAACACTCATACATTCCGTTTTAATTTCTATATAGACAAAAATATTACTTTGTTTTAAAATGTTAACCTTTCAGTTAACATTTTAATATCAGTCAACAAATAGTAAATGTTATATGATAAATAAAAAAAATATATGACAATAAACATTAAGTTGTCAATAACAGATATTACACTGTGTTAAAATTTTATGTTATGTTGTTATATTTTTTTCAACTGTAAATATAATAAAGTTTAACTATTTAAATTTTTAAATTTGATATATTTTTATTATGGAACTTAAATTACAATTTTCATTATAAACTCTAACATGGTGTTAATACATTTAATTACTACTTATTTCTTTGGCCTGGCGAAGTTCAAAATGTGTTGGATGAGATGGTAGGGTTTTTTGTGACCATTCATTTATAGATAAATTCTTAACAGAACTTGCACACAACTGATCTAATTTAAGGTTAAATGGAAGTAAAATGTTATCCGAAGTGCCAAATAATTGTCGTAAACTATCTCTTGCTGCCATTTCATGTGCAATATCTATAGTTTCTCCAAAACCTATTTCAAAGAAAACATTATTTAAAGAATAAAAATAATTTATAAATAACTTAATTAATTATGTTTAATGAAAATTGAATACTTACCAAGTCCAATCATATGTTTAGTATCTGGAGTATATAATCCTACTCTAAAGCATGCTAATATTGTATTCTTGCCAGAGCATCCAATAAGTCTAGGTTCAGGCGACTGAATACCATCTCTAGCTAAGATTTCCGATAACAGTTTAATAGGTTCTTCAGGTTCCCAAAACTGATGCAAGTCCTTATCAGCTATTTGTGTTATAATAAAATCACGCACAAATAATGCGGCTCGACTATCGCCAGAACTTTCTATCAATGCAGCTATTATTGATTTCAGTACATTAGACAAAGTAGGTTTTTCCACGGGAAATTCCTATGTATAAAATAATAATAATCAATTATATATTTAAAATAATGTGTCTTATACATTTGTATTCACATATTATACTAACAGCACAAAGAATCAAATCAGAAGTACCAATATGGAATGAAACATGAGACAGTGTTTCAATACTTGTTAAATACTTGTGAATTCCTCTGAAATAACAAAGAAACAATTTAAAAACAGTCTTACACCAATGCTTTTTGGACTTTTGGAGTATACGTACATGATTCCTTCTTCTGGTAATCTAGGTAAAACTGTACGTAAATAACGTTTAACTATGTCATCAATAAAATCTGAACCCTTGGAAACTAAATCTTTATTATCAGATAAATTTAATGTAGGCTGCTCTATACCAACATTCTTTTGTCTTTCTTCCTCACGAATAATATATGAACGTTCAGTTAATGCCTGTTGCAACAAATCATTATTGAACTCTTCACCTAAACGCTTACTGAATGCATAGATCTCGGTATCATAATTCCTAGATAAACAATTACAATTACAAATTATAAGTAATACTTATAATAATAATTATTATTAAAATCAAAACCAAAATATTTAATCTTACCATTCAAGGAATGTTTTACGGTGAACTGGTTTTTCAGGCCCTTGAATATCTTTTCTACGTTTCAATTCTCTCAATGTTGGAGCTAACCATCTATGAAATGATTGTTCGCATTCTAGTCAAAAACAAAAATATTAATTTTATCGCAAAAGAAATTATTGGGTAGGTATTGTGACATGTTTATAAATATACATTTATAGTTATTATTAATTATTTTTAAAAAATAGAATCAAAAAATGTGAAATAGTTTGAAAAAGAAAGATAGAAATTAATTAAGTTACAGCAAAACTGACTGATACTAATATGGATTCATTGGCGGAAATCGGCAGGGAGGTCGAGGAGTCTCAGCCTCCCTAAAGTCTGTCAAGCCCCCTCCTTTTTTAGTTGTGTAGGATTGAAGCCCCCCCCCCCCCCCCGCTCACATTGATGTTAACAATGTTAGCTCCCCTGAAATTGTAATGGATTTCCCTCTATGCATGGAATACTAGAGTTAAAAATTTAAAAATGGGTGCGTTTTATTAAATAATATTAAATTGACTTACTTTGGGCGGTTTTCAAAACTTTTAGAACACGGTTGGTTGTACGTAGAGTCAGCATGTTTGTAAGATACTATACCGTAACTATTTGATTTAAAAACAAACTTTCATTTCAAAGTTGTATTAAAATCGCACATTATTTTCTATAGTTTTATTTGGTTTTAAAATTTGATAAGACATGTACATTTGCTTTCGCTTATCAGATATCCAAGAATAATATAAAAGTATCTTTGAATTAATTTCTTATCTTTTTTAACCATGGTACATTATACTACTATCACGTGACTACTATCTACTCATCATGCTATTCTGTTGGTGACGTATCACCTAGATCCCCGTCCTACTAGATCCCCATGGTTATCTAGATCCCCTGTGGTCAACTAGATCCCCTGTGGTCAACTAGATCCTCGTGGGTCAATTAGTTCCCCTGTCAACTAAATCCCCTTGGGCCATCTAGATCCATATATACGGTCTTTAAGATCACCAAATTTATATTTTCCCCTAAAGATCTATATGATCTCAAAATTAGTGATCTAATTGACCAACATAGGAACAGTTAATGATATAAATAGCATAATTAAAATTAATTACATTATATAGGTATTATAATTTATTTATTTATTATCCAATATCCATTAATTATACTTTAAACTAAAATTAATAATAATAATTTATATACAATTATGTAAAATAGCATTTTTTTGTTGATAAAATCAAAAATATTCTTTAATCAAATACCATTATAATAATATCTATTCATACGATTTACATAACAGATAGAAGGATAAAGGCCGTGGAGAGCTGGGCGCTCATACACTTGAAAAATCTTAAATTACGACGGTTTACATATTATATTACAAATATAGGAAGTTTGAATTTATATTTGACAGTATTTTATTATTCAATTCAATTCAATTCAATGAAGTAGGTTGATATTATTAAGTAGGTAGGTGTATTTGTGATTTTATTGTGGTTAAAGTACTTAATTTATTTTTCCATTGTCCATTAGGGATTAGTAAGTACCTACAGGCTACAACAGTTGGTTTAAATTCATTTTTGGCAAAAATAATACATTTAATAAATGTCATTGTGTGTTGAAAATATAATAATACTAAAGGTATTCTAAAAATCGTTGAAGGTTGTAGCATACAGACCAAGTACAGGAAATAGGACTACCGACTAGTATTGCAGACATGCATTCACCTCGAGAAAGGTAAGGTAAATTACTTGAAGAATAGTTAAAAATTATTTTATTGATATTTTTAAATGCACTGAAGTAAAATTGAAATTTTAATATAGGAGTAGTTGCATTAGAGGATTTGTTGTATGTTGTCAGTAAAAGATATGAAGGTGATTATTTTGATTCTGTAGAAGTGACAGTCCCATCATCAATACCCGGGCCATTCTAGGAGCATCAATATGAATGCACCACGGGATTTTGCGGGAGTACTAGTAGCAGTCATTAATAGGCTACCTAATATTTAAAATGTGTTAGCCTACATGGTTCTTTTTTTTTGTAGTTACAACAAGTGTATAGATATTTTGTACCATAATAAATTAATTGTGTTTCTATTAATTTTACAGTTATTGAATGTTTTATTAAAAGGTAATTGTACGATATAAGTTGACTAATAATAAAATAAACAAGGTTTAATATGTATTAAATAGTATATTTTTATGTAAAAAAGTGTAAAACAATATTATTATATAATTGCTTTTTTTTCTTTGTTTTCAAGATCCCAGTCACATGTTGGTACGATTTGACGAGCATCCATTTAATTTAATTATAGACATTTTATAATAGGTATCTAACAACTTACCTACGACTATTATCCAGAAAGATTTATTGTTTTTTATATTGTATAGGTAATTTATTATGTTTATTTTTAACGCATAATACTGTTATATTTAACAAGTATGTAAAAATTATTAAAATTCCCTATACTTAAGAATAAAGTAACGAAAAAAATAAATATAATCGTTCATGTTTCACTAAAAAATGAGCGAAAGTCCAATATGTGCCTTCACACGAAAAAGTAACTACCTACCTACGTTCCTGTTAAGTTACTAAAAATTGAATGAAATCACTGGAAATATATCATTTGAACGCTTGAGTACTGCTGCTAACCTATTATCTCCGCTCTACACTTTTATGGTAGGTCGGAATTTACTAATATAAAATAACAACTTATAAGAACAATTAATTTCTTTCACATTATTCTGGCGATCTGGTGTTATATATTAAAATATTATTTTAAGTACAATCCATTTTCAGAAAAGTTGCAATCACTTATTGGATTTTGGTAAATTACTATGCATACGGGCATTTATAAACTTTATTATTTAACAGTTACTCACTTATCAGTTATCAGGTATTACTTATTACTTACAACTATTATTAGCTACGTATTAAATATTAATTATTATTTATTAATATCCACTTAATAACATAAAAACTTGAGTTTGGTCCCGATTTTGAGATTTTTCATGATAACTTTTATTGTATCAAAATATGATATCTGTAGCACAGAATAATTTATTTTATTATTATATCTGTTAATTGTTATAAGCATATTATAAATTATAATATATATCTATATGGTTATATTCGATAAACTAAATTGATAACTGTGTAATTAAAAAAAATAAAAATTGTGACGGTACAGAATATTTTGTTTGTATTATTTTAATGTATTCCCTAATTTAATCTATATAATACAGATAGGTATTAATATTATAGGCAAAAAGGTGGATAAGTGGATGTCGCTCTGCTGTACAGTAGGTTACAAGTGGGTCACTGTAATGGATGGTGTTAAATTTGAATTCAATGATATAATATCATTGTATAAGAAAAACGATTCTGAGCGAAAACGGTCCGTCAGCCTATGATATTACCAAGTATATTTGATGATATTATTGTGAATAAAGTAATTTATATATAACCTATTTACGTGGAACCTTGTTTTAAATTTTTAATCCTTAGCTACAAAAGTTGAACATTTATAAATTTTCAACTACAAAATAATTATTACATTTTAAATTTGATAAATTTTGTCAAAATTTTAACTTAAAGTGCTAATAAAAAATAATTGTGCCTATGTATTTTTAAGATTTTTTAACTAATATTGTAAAAATATATCAGGAGCCTTGCATTAAATGTTCACGCTATTTTACCCAACAAATAAAATTTTGTTGATATTTATGGAAAAAAAACTAAGAAAATTGAAAACTGACAATGTCCGTAAACAGCTCAAAAAGTGTCAAAATATTTTCAAAATTGTATGGTGTATAAAAAATGCAATTATAAACATTCAGTCAAAATTGCATGTCCCTACGGTCATTAGTTTTAGAGTTACACCAAAAACCAAAATCGATTTTCTCGAAAACAGATTTTGCGTAAAAATTCCCATTTTTCCTTAATTTTTCTTTTGTTTTTCACGTCGCTTTTGAAAACTACTGGGAACTTTTGACCCCCTAAAGTACCAACTAGATTCTCTTTCCTATCAGAAAAGTTATTGTTGAAGAAAATCCAAGCACTTTTACTGTCCTAAAAGGTGATGACAGACACAAAAATAAAAAAAAAACACACATCATTGTAAAATCAATACATTCATCGCTTCGTTCAGAATCTAAAAATAATTTCAGGCCATGTATTAATGTAAATATTATGAAAAAAAATAAAAATGTTATAATCATTAGGTATAGGTACATAGGTAGCCAGGTAGGTACATTTTAAAATATTTTGATAGTTTTTTTAGCTATTTATAGGCATAAGAAAATTTCGATTTTTATTAATTTTTTAAAAAATTATTGTCGAAAAAAATTGCATGTTACGTCAAAAAACTTAAAAACCTAATACAAGGTTCCTCATGAGTTTTTAATACCTACTGGAATTAAAATTGAAAGTTGAGCGTAATTCCAGAAATATTTTTTACGAGTCTCTGAAGTTTGACGAATGAGGATTAGTCAAGCGTAAAATAACAATTTTGATCTTTTGTTTTAATTCAAAATCGGATACATTTTTAGATACTGAGCGAAGAGATGAATGTATTGATCTTACAATGATGTGTGTTTTTTTTTTATTTTTGTGTCTGTCATCACCTTTTAGGACAGTAAAAGTGCTTGGATTTTCTTCAACAATAACTTTTCTGATAGGAAAGAGAATCTAGTTGGTACTTTGGGGGGTCAAAAGTTCCCAGTAGTTTTCAAAAGCGGCGTGAAAAACAAAAGAAAAATTAAGGAAAAATGGGAATTTTTACGCAAAATCTGTTTTCGAGAAAATCAATTTTGGTTTTTGGTGTAACTCTAAAACAAATGACCGTAGGGACATGACATTTTGACTGAATGTTTATAATTGCATTTTTTATACACCATACAATTTTGAAAATATTTTGACTTTTTTTGAGCTGTTAACGGACATTGTCAGTTTTCAATTTTTTTAGTTTTTTTTCTATAAATATCAATAAAATTTTATTTGTTGGGTAAAAAAGCGTGGAAATTTAAAACAAGGCTCCACGTAAATAGGTTATTTATAAATTACTTTATTCACAATAATATCATCAAATATACTTGGTAATATCATAAAATGTTTAACTTTTATGGCTAAGGATTGAAAATTTAAAACAATGCTCCACGTAAATAGGTTATATATAAATTACTTTATTCACAATAATATCATCAAATATACTTATTTCATAGGCTCCTAGTCATAGGCTGACTGACCGTTGTCGCTCAGAATCGTTTTTCTTATACAATGATATTATATCATTGAATTCAAATTTAACACCATCCATTACAGTGACCTACTTGTAACCTACTGTACAGCAGAGCGACATCCACTTACCCACCTTTTTTTATTATTAATCCTGCTATAAAATCCGATCCCTACTTATTACTTACACAGACATAAAAAAAAACTAAAAATACTCAGAATCTAAAATAATAACGGAGAAATGAACATTCTAGTTTCCCGGTAATCAGTAAATCTGAAGCTTTAAAATACTTATAAAGTTGTAATAGGTATCTTAATTCGTTAAATACTAAATGACTGAATGTCTTAGTAGTTAAATTTGTAGTAGTCAGTATTCAAGATAGGTACACATTTTTCTAGATTAATAATATTATTAAAATGTTGTTAGATTATTATAACCCTCACTATTCCATCGTTCGTCAATCATTACAGTTATGTATGTTACGAGTGATTGATGCCGTATAGTATGCGTTATTAGTGTTTATAATATTTTCAAAATAAATTATAAAACACGATAATTTAATTTAATAATGGAGAAAGTTATTCGTGAGATTGGTGGTTCCAGAGGCACAGGACTTAAATACAAAGACGACGATGGATATACTTACTGGAAAAATCGACAATGTCGAATGCACTTAACTATTCGTTGTGCATCCTGGAGAGCTGGGTAAATTTAATAATTTTAAACAATCACCTATATACATTAAATATAAAAAATTACCTACCTTCCTTTTCTTTACATTAAAATATTTAAAGATTTAGAAGTCATAAATTCGATTTAAGAATTTTTTTCTTTTCACTTCATTGTCATCCAGGCTACTGGTAGGTATAGATTTAAAATAATGAAATTTTGCTGACCATGGTTAGTACTGCAGGGATCTTGCTGTACAGTAGATTTTATTCTAAATGGTTGTGTTATTAAGTAATAGTGTATTATGTTATTTAGTAATTATTAGTAGAGGAACCTATATATGTTTATATTTTAAATATTATTTTCTTTTTTAGTTGTCGTGCAAAAGGCAAAGTTTTTAATAGCGACACTTCGAAAGTTTTGCTGCTGACAGGCCATGAAACTCATCCAGAAAACCAATTGGCATTAAATAGGTTCAAAAATATTTGTAATCAACGGGCACAGGCTGAACAAATATCACTTCGGGTCATTTATAACGAAGTAAGTTTTATATTTATTATAATTACAAACACCAATTATATAGCAAGGAAGTTAATTAGAAAGTATTATTATACGATACTTTTTTAGATTGTTTTCATACATAAGTGTTTTGTCCTGAAAATGTAGGTATAAAATGTAAATATTATGGCGTGATCTTTATTATGCATTAAAGATGATGTAAACGTATACTGTTCTCTCTGGCCCACGTGCAAAAATGCAAAATAGAGAAGATACGCATTCACGTAAAATAATTTTTTTTTTATGATTTTGAGTTATCTTGATAAAAATCACACATCGCAAAAATTATAGAGAATAAGTATATGACATAGATTTGTCTAAATATATTGTCTCAAAAATCAAAACAATTCAATAAATATAACCATTTAAATTTTATATTTTTCAGTAAAATAATAATGAAATATAAAACCGACATTATAATTTTTTTGTCACGTCTGCACCGAAAGTTTAGTTGTCGATGACGGTTGAAGCGGAAAGTGACCTTTTCCGTCCAGTGGGCAGTAAAGTGGAAATCTCAAAACGTGGTAATTTTAAGCGCAATTGGTAAACTCTCTAACCAGACACTGATCGATTAACGCAGAGGTTTGACAAAAAATAGTTAGTGTGGCTCGTGCGGAAAGGTAATTTTCAAAAAGCTCACTTTCCCCCCTTGTCAGTTGCCACACAATATTAAATATACTATAGTAATAATAGGTTATTCAAAAATCATAAAAAAATGGTTTTCCGTGACTTTTTATCTACGTTTGCACGTCAGTCTGAGAGAGAAAACATATATTGCGCTAACTGACATCCTATTGATAATTTGTGTTTATTTCATGCTCATGATTTATTTAACGATATATAGTATATAAATTATACCCTTTGCACAGTATCATTTCATCAAAAGAAATTATTTATTAATTCATCAATTATAAATTAAAATACATTTGGTACCTATTTATTGTTTTAAAATCTGAAATCAACTACATCCACCTAGCTCATGCGATAAGTACTTTCACCCCTATAATGCAATATACTGGCCTGATTTTTAATGTAATTTTTTTTCTGTATAACAGTATTTATAGTAGTTATTTTTGATTCTGGCTTCCTTGCCGGTCTATGAGCTTATTACCACTGGTCATTTTATAAGAATTTATACCATTTGTCTCAAATTTTTAAAAAGAGTTACCTAACTAAAACTTACATTTTTCTTTAGCTATCTAGCATAATTTAATTTAATTTAATTTTAAATTAAAAATAATTAATATATTATGTTTAATACAAATTACATTTTTTTTTTCGCATGCTTATATTATACAAACTTAGGTGGGTGCGTGGGGAGTTACCTAATGAAATGAAAAATGAAACCTTAAAAATTGCTCAATTTACTTATTATTCAACCATTTTCAATAGTTTTTGTTTGAAAAGATGAATCTTATATTTACCTACAAATAAAACTGCTAATTTAACACTAACAGTCATGTTTTTTTTATATAAAGTAAGTACTTATTATGGAACTTTTTTGAAAAAGTATAAAAATATTTGCTCATGTTATAATAGGTTCTTAATAAAAGGTAAACTAGTAACAATATTGAATAGAACCAAGAAGCTAAAACAACTAATTTTCTATTTTAATTTGAAAGCTAGTGTAAATTTAATATCTTTATAATTAATTAATATTTGTAACCAGTGAACACAGAATGATCAAATTTCTCTCATATACAATGAAGTATATAAATAATATTGTTACTAAATATTAAATCAAAAAGTAAAATGTAATTTATTGACTCATATTATGTATAAACATACCTATTAAGAGTTATACATCATTTCTATATACAAAATACTAATATATTTTTTTTTGGTAAATACATTTGTACATTAAATTTTCAAATTTGAATATGAAAATACATTTTAAGACATGCGGTATGGCAGATTTTGTAAATGTTCATGTCGGTTCATTTGTCTCACTGCATAGAACAATGCGTAGACATAGACGTCAAATTCATCCAGTCACTCCTCAGTCTATGACTGAATTCCACTTACAATTAACAGGAGAATATGCGCACTTGTCTATGATACAAAATGAACCAATATACTCTGGCATTGTTGGTGCAACTTTAGAAGAAGGAACCACTTTATTTTTCATTTTGCCTGGAATCAAAAAGTATACAACTATAAAATATAATAAACTTTATTTCAAATAAATAATAATTACAATAATATTATACAATTAATTTAGTTTACTTAGGACTGGTTCTACTTTTTTGTTGGATGGCACATTTTCTAGTTCACCAAGTTTTGGAAACGAATGCCACCAATTATACATCATAATGGGCATAACATTTAATACTGTAAGTTTTGTATGTAATTTGTAAATAAATAATAGTAAATTATAAAATAACTATTTTACTAATTAGATTATTTTAAGTTACTTTTTTTAAAAATCTATTTATTAAAATATTTTTTCAGGGATTTCCTACAGGTTTTGCATTGATGTCGAGGAAAACGGAAAGGGCATACACGGCGCTTTTCAATAAGATTTTAAACATAGTACCAGAGTGGCAACCTCAAACCATAATAGTTGATTTTGAAAGGGCAGCTATTGCTGCTATAAGAACAATGTTTCCAAATACCACTATTAGAGGCTGTTGGTTTCATTCCTCCCAAGCGGTATGGAGAAAAGTTGCAAATATAGGTAAGATTACTTTAAAATCGGAATTTGTAATTAATAATAAATTAAATATATAGTCAATTAATAACACTGGTTAATATTTAGGATTGATTGATATATGTAGTAACCATCGAGGAGCCTATGACACTGTGCATATGTTGATGGCATTGCCTTTGCTGCCGACAAATTGTATAGCTGAAGGTTTTGAAACTGTAAGGGCATACTATATTGAGAATGTGCAATCATTGATCAGCAATAATAATGATTATAATTTTACATTATTATTTGAATATTATAGATCAACTTGGCTTGCAGGTCTGTAAAATACAAAATAATAGTTTTAATATAATATTTTTTGTTCATACAACTAAACAAATTTATAACTAACCCTACACCATTGCCAATAGGAATAAATGCAGATATATTGTCGGTGAGTGACACGGTTTGGCGAACCAACAATGTGTTGGAAGTAAGTCACCGACATCTCCAGATGCACATGCAAAATCAGCACAATCCTGAGCCATGGGTGTTCTTGAGTAATTATATTTTTATTTATTTAACACTAGAAAAGGAATATATAAGTATTTTATATTTACAGAGGGGCTGATTACTTACTCGAATGGTGTTTTGAACGATTATAATGAGGCTACTGATGGAGGACAAGTAAGAGAACCTCAACGACAAGTTTGGATAGAACAGCAAAGGAATTTAGATAGATCATTGAGGCTGTTTATAGAAGGATGCTACTCAATGTCAGAATTTTTAATATGTGCTAGGCATTCAACACCAAATTTTGGTGTAATACGGCCTCAACACCAAGCTATTGTAATACTTCCTGCTGCTGTCTTTCCACAAGCTCCACTAGCTTTATTACCACTCCCCGTTGATCAGCATCGGGAACTGCAACTTCCAGCTATTCCTGTACTCCCTGCTACTGCTTTACCACAGGCACCACTACAAGAAGCACCAGCTTTATTACCACTGCACGTTGATCAGCATCAGGAACTAATTCGAGATGAAATAATGAGAAGGATTTTACCACGTAGACCAGCAATGCCCGTTCCTCGAGATCGTATGATTTTTCATTATAATATTACTTATAAAGATTTCCAATAAAATATACTAATAAATAAATCGCTTGTCTTTAGTTTTTTATAATCTCGATGCTGATGCAGATTATTCAGATGAAGATGTGTCTAACGAACAGTCTGTGATACCATCAGTTATTTACATTGAACGTGTTGATTTGACAAGTAAGTAGTAATTGTCTGAAATTTGTTTCTAGCTAAAGTAATTGATTAAAAATAATGATGTTTTATTATTTTAAAATTGTACCAATAGTAGAGGAAACATGTTACATATGTTTGTACAGTCCACCAATAGTAGTAGCGTATCCATGCTTACACCAAGGCCTATGTGGAGCTTGTCATGATAGCTATTCAAGAATGCCTCCGAATGAGCACAGGCCATACTACCGCTGTCCACTTTGTAGAGCTGGAATAGAAATCTACTATATATTAACATGACAATTATAATTAATTATTTATCTTATCAATTAAATATCAACTAGCCATAAACCTACTTTAAATTTTTTATTTTTTAACAAATTAAACAAAATTAAACTAATTTTCTTGGTATGACACACATTTCAATTTAACTTGGGATTTGACTGTTTTTTGACTGTTTTGAGTAAGTTTAACACATTTTCTTGATAATATATCATATTCATACACAGATATATACTAATAGTATATAATATATATATCTGTATATTCATATAAGTAACATATTATAGGTATACTGCAAGTACCTACATTGAAATTAAAATTGTTACCAATTATGTGTTCATTATCAATTGTGATTAAATATAATTTACAAATACTTTACAAGTCTATAAGTATAACCATAGTATAACTACCATATTTATTTATAGAAAATACTACTCAGTCTATATATCTACTATACTGTATCACTGTTACTACTTTCTACAAGTTACAACAGTCCACTAGACAACCTATAATAATAGTTAATAAGAAGTTTTTAGTTAAATTATAGTAATTATTAGGTATTAAAATTAAAATGTGAAACTTACTTTTGAAATCACTGAAATAAACGATTACAGACTACAGTCTACAAGTCAACATTACAATATAATAGGTATTAATTAGCAGTAAATTTCCGTTATAGAAGGTTATGTTATAATTTACAATAGGCTTATTTACCTACTTACATGTCACATTGTCACCATTTTATTTCCTATGGACAGATGAGACCAGTATGTTGAAGGCTTGGAATAAGTTCACGTTCACACTCATTTTGTTAAAAAGGAACTACTTAAATCGTTTCTTCTTCCTCATTCCCAAATAAAGAACATTTTTTGTGCCTCAATCAATTAAAAATTGTATTAAAATAAAAAAAAAATAATTAGGTTCTGTTTTATTATACAGCTACAGCATTACAGCCTATGAAAGTATGAACTAAATAAATTGAAATAAATTAGTGATAGGTTGTGCATAAGAGATAACGGTTGTTATTTGGAAGTTTAATTAAAACATTTTAATGAGTCAGTTGTGAGATAAATAACTTGATCATGATTTCGTGGCCCATAATTACTATACCTAGTCTTATGACTCTTGTTTCTTATGAATTATTCATGAGTTATGACTTATGAGTATTATATTAATGTAATGTAATACCTAATATGATTTATGATACATATTGAAATTAAATTAATCATTTGTTGAAGAAAAAACAATACGTTTGTCGTTTAGTATAAAATAAGTTTAATATAATTTATAATGTTATTTTAAATTACCGCCACAGAGGGGGTATCTAGTAGACCAAGGGAGATCTAAACGCTAAATGGGTAATTTAGATCCCCAACTAGGATGGTGTCAACTAGTTCCCTATGGTCATTTAGATCCCCTGTCAATTAGATCCCGCTGTGTCATTTAGATCACGGGGATCTATTTGGATGGGGATCTAGGTGGCCGTTCACCATTCTGTTTATCGCTTTATCATTTATCAGGAGACATTGAATAAATATAAATATTTATTTTAAATTTTAGAAATTTTTTTACTGTATAAGTCAGTTAGTGTTACATATTAAACTGTAACTGTAAGTATATTATAAATGTGATTTTACAATGTTCCTTAGTTTAGTATTTCAGATACCTAAAAAAATATATTTATTTGTCATAATATGTACTTAAACAGTATACAATATAAATTCTTTGATTAATAATTTATATTACTATATTTATTTTAGTTAAATCCAATATGGATGCAGTAAAAAAAAATAGAGAAAAACATTCTACCAAATACTTGAATCTAAGTGATTTTGAACGTCTTGAAAGCCATGTTGAGTCTGAAGGCGATCTGTTGATTAAAAAATTATCTTTAAAACAAACTGATAAACATTTAACTCTAGAAAAGTAATATTTATTTTATATATTTTAATAATAAATGGCAATCATTTAAATTTTCTCTTTGTTAATGAGATAATAAATTACATAAAAACAAATTTATACAATTAAAATTAGGTACTGAAAAAAATTATTCAATATTTTTGTTTTTAGGCACTTAAGTCAAGAGCGTAATTTTATTACCAGCCATGAGTACATTTCCATTACCGAAATTACCAAAGGAGAAATTACATTGCCAGAGTTTTGTACCAAAGTCAATGAAGCATCTTACAATCAATTAAATTCTAATTCTGACCATAAACCTTCTTTAAAAGTTTCAGAGTAATAAGAATTATTTTTATTACATTTTAATTTTCAACCTATTTTTTTTATCTTTTTTTAACTTGTTTTTAGTTGTTTGAGTCGTCATGAACGGGAATTAGCATTATGTGTCAAACCTAATAGTACTGAAACTAAACTTTTAGCATTTGCATTATCATGTGAAGCTAATGAAACTCTTAAACAAGATGTCCATCACAAAGATCACCCAATCAATCATCTTGTTCAAATACATGATGAACAATTTTCTCATCTAGAAGCTTCACCTCTTAAAACTTCAAAAATGATTAGACGAAAACGAAAACAATTACTCCAATCTTATATAAAACCAATTGAGGTAATTTTATTTTGATATTTAACTTAATTAAAACTTACTTATGATTAAGATCCAATGTTTTAACTGGTTTACCATTTATACTTGTATACCTGTATTATAAATTTAAAAATAAAATACAACTAATAATATCTAAGAAATTACAATTAGTTTATTTTTTTATTGTATTAATATTATATTTTTAATTTAGATATCAGAAAAGCCAATAAAACATTATACTAGACCTAAATCTCTTTGGGATTTAAAAGAAGATGTACAATCTCTGGCAAACTCTGGTTTAAAATTGTATACATGCGAAGCATCCAAGCGTACAGAGCAGTGCATTGGTGTATTAGAACTGATAAATGAAGAAAATAAAATTAAAAATTTACCAAGCTCTATTAAAAGTCAGCGCTTTGTTGCTAGTGGCACCCAAGTTCCAATAAATAATTATACTAAAATTAATGAAGATCAATTGAAAACTATACCTTATTTTCAAAACTATCAGAAAGGAATCCCATCAAAAGTAAATATTAAAATATTTTTTTAAAATTACTAAAAGTATGCAAAAGTTTATTTTTATATTTAAAATTTCTTAATTTAGGTATTATATGTGAAAAATATTGCCAAAAGTGTTTGTGAAAAACACTTGGTATCTGTATTTGGAAAATACAAAGAATTGCAAAATGCAGACATAGTTTATAGATATATGAAAAAGGGAAAAATGAAAGGACAAGCTTTTATTGAATTTGAAAGTAATTATTATTTTCATAAATATTTACTTTTATAAGCTTATTTTTAATTATAAATTAAATCAGAACAAGTAATTTTATAATCACGGAGTTTAAAATTTAGATGGAATACAGTATACTAGCTCTATTGAAATAAAACATACTTAATAAATCATTGTGCTTTAAATAAAGACAACATTTTAATTTATGAAAATATTTAGAAATTGAAGTGGCAGAAAAAGCATTAGAAGAAAACCTTGGACTTATACTTGAAGAAAAACCATTAATTATTCAATTTGGGAAGAAATGATTATTGTTGATGATTTAAGTTTGATTAAAATATATTTAAATTTGCAAGTTCAAGTTCATTTTGAAAATATGTAAGTATGAAAAGTAACAAATTATAATTTAAGAAAACTATATGTTTATGTTGTTATATGTTTTGAATGTATAGAATCATTATAATTATAAAGTACAAACATATTAGAAAATATAAAACACTTAATAAATCAAAGGTGTTCCTAACTGTGCACGATAGTTTTTTAAGGTGGTATGAATTAAATGGGTCTCTGGCCCATCCTATAACAACTAAAATAAATATTTTAAGGTGTCTCACATTATTATCTTTAAAATAATAATCATACATCTCGTTAGTTGCTAGATATCATTGTTTGTTATACACATATGTGGTGCTGTCAGTGTCGGCCTGGCCATGGCTGCTGGGACGTACACATGGCCAGTACCCCTCCTTTTTTTCAGGGTCTCATAATTTTTTTATTTGCTTGGCGTATTCCTAGTTTATATAAAGATTAAGCGGTGGCTGGCAGTTGTCCGAATAATGATAAAGACCGATAAGAGTGGTTGTACGGTGGTTAACCTGTGACCAACTTGAGGTGGTGTTGCACAGCAAGTCGGGGGATATTTTCGATTTGCGGAGCGGAGCGACGGCGCCGAGGAGCGTAGCGACGAGTGCCGCTAGCATGGCATCACTGTACGATGTTTTTTCAAATTGGTGTCACTGTAAAATGCTGGTATATGCTGGTATGGTATTGTGGTATAAGCTGCCTTATCATTTTTCGGACAACTGCCCCCTACCCAAGATTAAGGACTCCGCGAAGTATTTATTGAAATATTTAACTGTATGTAATTTATGGCACAATTTTTCTTTACAGGGCTCAAGGCCGTTCATTATTGGGCCCCGCTTATGAAAACTACTGGGAATTTTAAATTTTGACCTTTCCAATGCACCAATTAGATTCATTTCCCCATCGTTCAAGATACTGAAGTTGAAAATCTAAGCATTATTTTGACTACTTATCGTGTACACAAACACAACAAATAAAAGTAATAAAACACACATAATTGTAAAATCAATACATTTATTGTTCCGCTCAGAATCTAAAATATATACCTATATTATTGCACATCATATGGAAGAAATATAAATTATAAAGAACCTATTAAACGATAAATTAATCTATAATGTGCATAAAATATGCTATGACAAAATAATGTGATAAATACTCAAATCTTAAATATTTACTTACTGTTCTAATCAGTGGCGTGTCGAAGCTATTATTTTGGAGCAATTGCTCTTTCAAAATTGTTGGGTGGTGGGTGGTCCCCCTGCCATAAAATACCTAGCCACCTAGGTATGTAGGTATATCGTAGAAATATCATACCTGATTATACAAATTGTTACAAATGTATGCATATTTTGTAAATTTTTAATTTAAACTTTTTTGCAGAGTTGGAAATTCCGTTATAAACATCAAGGGTGCCTTGTATACATTTTTGCTCCCCACCAAAAATGAGTTCAACATGCACTGGTTCTAATACAGTGATTGAATTTGTGGGGAGGTGCTCTTCTACTACTTTTTTTTTGTATACCCAACTTTTTTTTTACTTGGACAGGGGGACAGCACAAACTAATGCCTTACATAACTTTTATTAAAATATTGATTTAAATTGTTGTCTGACTAAGATATATTGTATGACATATTGGAAAAAATAGGGTGAATATAGACGCTCATAAAAATTTAATTTAAGTTTCTTCTAGACATTTTTTTTTTGATAAAGGTAGACAAACTTATGAGTAATCTTATATTACATTTTCAAATCTTAGATTTAAAAAGAAAAATTTTTATGAATTCTCAAACCAAAATTTGCTATTTTTCGTGATTTTTCCGTATTTTGTCAAAATTTGAACTTTAAATGCTTGTAAATAAAAACTGTGACTAAGGATTTTTAATTTTTTTCATCTTCCTTTGAAACAATAACCTAGGACCCTTCTATTAAATTTTCAAGCTTTTTTACTAAACAGATAAAATTTTATTGATATTTATAGAAAAAAAAACTAAAAAAATTTGAAAACTGACAATGGCCGTAAACAGCTCAAAAAGAGTCAAAATATTTTGTAAATTTTATGGTGTATAGAAAATGCTAATATAAACATTCAGTCAAAATTTCATGTCCCTACGGCCATTTGTTTTAGAGTTACACCAAAAACCAAAATCGATTTTCTCGAAAACAGATTTTGCGTAAAAATTCCCGTTTTTCCTTAATTTTTCTTTTGTTTTTCACGTCGCTTGTGAAAACTACTGGGAAATTTTTACTTTTGACCCCCCAAAGTACCAACTAGATTCACTTTCCTATCAGAAAAGTTACTATTGAAGAAAATCCAAGCACTTTTACTGTCCTAAAACGTGATGACAGACACAAAAATAAAAAAAAAAACACACATCATTGTAAAATCAATACATTCATCGCTTCGCTCAGAATCTAAAATTAAACCATCTATCCACCAGGATTTTGATAGAGACAGCTGCTTCTGTGGTTTTCAAGATTATCTGGATGGGTTTTAACAAATTCAAAGGATGTCAAAAATTGATACAATTTTTTTTTTTTATTTGTATAGTACAAACTAACAGTATAAGTACTTAGTAAGTATTCAAATAAATATGATTATGTTTAAAAGTTAACATATTATACAATTTATAAAATATTAAAATAAATAAAATAGTCATTGTTGTAAATTGATTAAAAACTAAATGCATTCATTTTAATGCATAACGCATAAAATCCATAACAATTTTTGTAAAAATATTGAATAGATAGTCTGTGGTTAGGATATCCATACTTCTGCCTTGTTGATGGTAATTTGGTATAATTTCAAATTTTTGGATACATCCCCTAAGAATATAATTTAAACAAATTAAATATTATTGACTGTTAGTTAGGTTTTTTTGGTTTCTGAACGGGAAAATGTTGTTGGTTATGAATTTTGTTTCAGTTTTTAAGAAAATCCACATTAGTTATAATGTAATAATAGATTACAAAACCATATTATATTAATAATATTAATGAATATTATTAAATCGTTTTTACTATAATTATTATCAGTTTTCGGTTATAAAAACATGTCCTGGTAAATTTTTCTAAATTATTAAAGAAAAAAAAATTCAGATTTGCAACTTAACTTTTTTGTAAATCCCAGTGTCTTTACCAAATAAGCTACTACCTATTACTAGTTATCCTAGTAACGGCTTAATGCATAACCTATCTAACAAAATTGCTTACTATAGTATTATTTGAAAATAAAATAGACATTTTAGACATTGGCAGTTATAACTTGATCTTCACTATTATAGGTACTTCATATAAAATTCCATTATTTTTATTAAGTATAATATCTATTGATATCATTTGCTATAGAGTAAAAGTAAAATATTGGCACACAAAAGCCTGTCTAATGGTGCACCTACTAAATACTCGATAAATAGTTATGATTTTATGAATATACCTATAATGCTATAAATAATATATTACTAATAAATAGTATGGCTTACATTAGGTAAAATAGATTTGCTTATAAATTAGAATATAAGTACTGAGTACTAAGCACATAATATATATATATATATATACGCCTGTACTATCATGTTTAAATACAACAACAATTAAAATTTAATTTTCTGTGATAAATGAAATGTATTATCATATTATTGTGTTGTATTGTCCTAAAATTATTCTTGTTCGCTTATCTTACCCAAAAAGACACTCTTCTTTAAAGCACATAACTTTTACTATATTAAAAAATATGACACCCAATGTATGAGCAGTAGATGTGTTGACTTTGTTTAAACATTGTTGAAACTTTCCATCACATTCACAGTGAGATCTGAAATGCAAACAAATTATTTTTTTTAAGTTGTATTTTATAATCTATAAATTTATTGAATCTAAAATATTATAAATAAATCAAAGTTATTTTGTATTGTAAGCATATTATAGTATAGTAAATAACTAGATTACGTGAAATAAACTAACTTACCTAGTATAAGGAGAAGTGTTACAAAGATTAAAATAACACTGACCAGTTTCTAATGTTCTAGTACAATGATCATGTTCTCGACAACAAATATCTTCTTTATGATAAACTCCCAGGTCTGAATAATTTTTGGCAATATTACCTGGTCCACACCATTTTGTTCCTATTAAATACAATATTATGTTTCTGATTTTTTTAAGTCATTAATGTAATTTCATTGTTTTTACCTGGGTATATGAACTCAATATTTTGACACGGACCTCGTTGTGTACCTTTGCATATTTTATAAAACAACTCTACTGATTCAACATACATTGATTCATAAACAAATAGAGGATTTGTTTTCAAAAGCACTTTTATTTCATTCCTATAGTAAATAAAATACAAATTAACTACCTACCCACTGTAGTGTGAATTATGTTATTGCAATTTAGAACAGATATTGTATAGGAAGTTCATAGTTATTATTTATTTATTGTTAGGATCAGTCCCAATCATTACAACATTTTAAAATTTGATACATTTAAATTGATACCTCAAAAAAAATAACCCCAAAAATTTAGTCCTCGAATAAATAACCCCTTATGAGATTTTACAAAATTATAAAAAGGTGGTCATGGGCCAATGATCAATCCAAGTCTAATCCAAACTCATTACCCTCATGTTTCACTACCATCTCTCGGCAAGAAGTATACAGCTTGGATCAGAGGTCTTAGACAAAGCAAACCAATGATCAATATTTAATTATTATAATATTGTATATTTCTATCATATTATAGTATGGTTATTGTTATTAACTTTTGAGTCAATACCACCTTACCGTCGAACAGTGAGAATGGGTTCAAGCATATAATAGGTCAAAATTTAAATGAATCTAAATATTTGTAGGTACCTATGTCATAGATTTACGCAACACCAATATGTATTATTTTTATTTTAATAAAATCAATTTTGTTTTTTTTTTTTAATTTTTATAACAGATAACTGTAAATTACGAGAGTTCAACCATATTATTAAGAGGATGTCAGCGCACTATTTTTCGCACTGTTTTCTCTCTCTAGCCTACGCGCAACATGAACAAAACGCATTAACGCAGAATCATTTTTTCTATGTTTTTAAGTTATCTTAGAGTAAAATCACTTATTATGAAAAAGATAGATAATAATATTTTTGAGGGAATTACATAGGTATCAGTTTCCATATTTTATTGTTATTGGACTATGTATTCAACTTTCAAAATAAACAAAAAAATGTTGTAAATTTAAATTATGTTTAAATTGTTTAGAGGCAATATTTAGACAAATCGATATGTCATTTCCTCAAAAATATTATTCTCTATCTTTTTTGTAATAGGTGATTTTACTCTAAGATTACTTAAAAACATATAAAAAATGGTTCTGCGTAAATGTGTTTTGTCTATGTTGCGCGTGGGCCAGAGAGAGAAAACAAATAGTGCGCTGACATCCTCTTAAATACCTATCTTTAGAAGTATAAGCTGACATCTCTTCTACGCAGAATCGTATTTCGAATTAACTATAGATAACCGGGTAGATACGCTGATTTATTATTGAATTAAAATTTAAAACGATCATTCTTGTGTCTTACTCAACTACCTAGATAGGTATACGAGTATAGCAACCTCCTATATAGATTACAAATATACAGCAAAACGAGTTCCCTGGTTTTTTTTGTCTTTATGTGAATTATTGGAGTAAACTTGAACGAAATCAGTAAAATATGTTCAGGACTTTTAAAGTTTAAAACTAATGAATTTTGCTAATTGCAACTGTCATGCACGAAATGTTAAGAATTTGGCTATTGTACGGTAATTATATTTTACACATGATTGTGTTCTTCATGACAGATATGTCTTCTTTAAGGTTAGTCACTGTTAGAATAGTAATATTTAAACGTACAACTTTTGTTTGTATACAATATGATACAAACAATTTTTTTATTAATTAAATTAAAACTAATATTTAGGTGAATAATTGTGAACATAATTATTTATACTATTAAATAGTGAACTAAAATTATTAGCTTATTTAAATTATTTATTCGTTCATTATTATAGAAAATTAAATTAAATATAAAATATTTGTAAGATATAATATATACATGTATATATATTTATATATATTAAACATAAATTACATCACATATTTATTTAATAAAATGCGAGTTTGCGGATGTCGCTCTGATGTACAGTACGTTACCTACACGTGTGTATATTTTTAGATTTTTTGGTTCCTGAATTAACTACGTACGTCGAACCTTATTTTAAATTTTCAATCCTTATAGCTATAGTAGTTGAACATTTCATAAATTTTATTTACTAAAACATTTTTAAATTTTTTGTTTGATAAATGTTGTCAAAATCGAATTTTAAATGTAAATTTTTTTCCTGCGCTTTTGAAAACTACTGGGAATTTTAAAATAAAAAAACACACATAATTATTG
Organism: Metopolophium dirhodum; assembly: GCF_019925205.1. Lineage (NCBI taxonomy): Eukaryota > Metazoa > Arthropoda > Insecta > Hemiptera > Aphididae > Metopolophium > Metopolophium dirhodum. The sequence continues at coordinate 33,413,090 of NC_083562.1, forward strand.
TAAAATCAATACATTTATTGCTCCGCTCTAAAATATATACCAATATTATTCTACGTAATCTGAAAAAAAATATAAACTATAAAGATATATTAAAGACCTATTAAATGATATAATTAGTCTACTACCTACCTATATACACAAAATATGCGGCGACAAAATAAAATTTTTTTAATTTTAATTATTAATAACCTTTTTTTACACATTTTAATTTAATTGTTGATTTGATTTTGCTATACTTGAAATTATTGTAAAAAAACATAATACACTCAAAACAAAAATATTGGACTAAGGTCATCAATTAAGCTTTTTTAAACTTAGCGATTTTATAATATCTTATAAAATTATCAATTACAATTTGTTTCAATTAGTGTACATTTTTGAGTAGTTAAAATTAATTATATTCATTAGTTTAAGTATTAAATAAATAGGTAGGTATATTTTTGTATAAAAATTAGAAATTAATAAAAAAAACTTTAAGTCTATGTCGTATCTTAGCAATATGAATAAAAGTTACCAAATAATATTTAGGTTTGATAATTTTATTGTACTGGTATTGCTAGTTTGCTACAAACAACATTTTGCATACCCAGTCAATTAATTTGTCAATTGTTATGTATACATCTAATTATTTTACAATTGTTAATTAGTCTGTTACAACTTAACCATGGTGAAGTATAGGTATAAAATGTACCATAAAAGGTACCATAATACTATAATAGTATCGACGTATTATACGCGATGACAAAAAAAAAAAACATAGGAAATGTTTGTTTAACATTCAAAATATTAAAATAAAGTATGTTGTAGGAAATGTCAAACAGTACAAGAAATGATATAATACATAACAAAGAAATATTTGTAATTTTACATTTTGAAATTAAGAGCAGTTCACCCAAAGATAAATTGTTAATTGTACTTGTTGTTACACTATATTACTGTATACATGTAAACATCCTTGGTTCAAATTGTTGTTTTTACATTTTTTGTACATTTATTTATATTTTACTCCCTCTCAAATAGAGGAACACATTGTTCTTGTTCATCACGATCAAATCTAATGAAAATGCATATCTTGTCCTCGTAAAATAGTTTCACCTGATGAGGTATTATATACTCGTGGTCAACAACCATTAATATTAATTAGTAATTTGCTCATTCGTGAAATTACCGGATATAAGATTAGTATCTTTTTGAGTGTCTAACTGCAGTGATACAGATATTTTAATTTAATATTTAATATAACGTCGATATATATTATATCACGATCGTGATAAATCGTATGTTTGGGTAATTACTAATTACACAATGTTCATTTTCAAAAACAATAGATATTTAGTTATTCATATTAGTGACATATTAATTGGGTAACAAGTGACATTGACCAAATTATATAAAAATTGTAATTATATTTAAATCGGTTGTTTTTATGATCTTTAATATCATTATAGTATTATCACTACTATCTAATAATTATAATATTATACCTGTTATTATAAATGCGGCAAATTGGAGTTTTGAGTGTTATTTCCAATGCTTTTTTTCGTAATTTGTCAACTATTATCAACGTCCCGCTGCAGTTTGCCGACATTGCAGCGAAGAACCAAAGTATGACAATAAATTGCAATAAAGTATTATTCTAAAAATAATAAAATACAAAAAACACCGTATAGCACGTTATAATTAATATAAATATATCATAATATAATTTATATATTTGTAAATTTGTATTTTATATGAATTATTTATGCTATATGACTAAATAAAATTTTTTATGTGATTTTTTTTTTATTATCAATCTTCCATTATAGGTAGGTACCTACTATTATTATTATATACCTATATTAATTATGATTACTTTAAATTTTTTTTATATAAAAAAGTTATAATTTCATTTATTTCCAATTGATTTACTGATATTCGCAATTTAGATGTATAAATGATTTAATTTTACAATAGTTATTTACTAAAAAAAATTATATTTAATTAAAATTTAAAAAAAAAATCGTTCTTAAAAATATAATAAACGTGAATTTTTTATTAATTACTAAATTGCTTGAAAATGAGTATAAAATATGTTTACTGAAGAAACTGTAAAGATTTCAATATGTATTTTTATAGTATTATCTATATAGTGATGTTTAAATAATAAATATGTTAGTTTAACATGCACTTAAAAATTAATTAAATTTAATCAAATTTTTTTGGAAATTTTATATTTTAAAACGTCTAAAGTATTATTATCTTACCTTCATTACTCTAAGTAAATCATTTGTACGTTTGTCATTTTTTATAATTAAATTTATTTTGAATAATCAAAACTTGAGATATATTTTAATCGTATGTTGTAGATGAAAAATTACACATGTATACTATTTATTGAAATATTTTTAATTCAACGTAAAGTTTTAACAGAAAAAATGTATTTATAATTTTCTTGTACGTATCAAACTATTATTGTTTGGTGTATCTTAAATCGGCCCTCTTTGAATTTTGATAAGTTTGATATGCATCACCTCATCGATATTTCTGTACACGATGCTCTCGGACACCTAAACTAAACTGCTCATTGCTTGTGGAGTGTCTGTTGACCTCTTGCTGTTGCGGTTTGTTTTGTACAAAACTCAAGGATGCAAAGAAGCAAGCACCTCCCTCCGGTTTTTGGCCTTAGCTGCAGTTATAGACTATAGTTATAGCACAAATTCCTGCCGTGGTGGTCACAACTTGTGTTGTATAGGTTCCATCTATTATTTTGAGGTATATTCAAATACCTACATATATGTGACATTAACACTTATTAGAAATATTGTCTCATTATTATCATTATTAATTATTATAATATTCGTAACTGTGACTAATAGATATTGTTGACTCGTTTTGTATTTACGGAAGAAAACTAATTCAGCTCATTCAGAATACGAATTTCCCCAGTTTAACTTCTTGTCGCGAACACCCTCGGGCGGGCCCGCAGGGTTTCAAAGTTTTGTCCATCATCGTGTCTATTTAGCTATAGCCATTCGTACATTAATTTTTATTTCAAATGTTCATTTACCGGTGTTTGTTTACCTTCATTCCGCATTTGTCAATTTAAAACTTTTCTACTATTTTTAACTGCCTTTAAATCCTTTAAAGCCCAATCACAACTATATACATTAAAAAAAAATTTGATTACTTTTTAAAGAAACCACGTAAATCGAAGTATATTGTATTTAAAACTGGTATTTAGTATTTACAACATGTACAGACTACGTTGAGTTGTATAGAGAAGCGTTCGTATTTATCTCATTAGTAGATTATATAACTTAATATTAATGATTTAATTGATTTTCATTTTCAACATAATCATGGTGCGGGACATCCATTAATTAACTCGAAAAATGTTGAATAATCAAACATTTAGATACAATATCCAGTCAGTAGTAATCAGGGTTATTATGTTTAAAACACAATATTTTAAACTTGTTTAAAAGTTACATTTAAGTAAAACATTTTGTTAATTGTTTAAAACCAATAAAACACCTTTAAAATAGTGTAAAATCCAAGAGATTATTGTGTTTTAAAAAAAAAAAACTGTATTTTTTGTTTTAAACTGTTTTAAACCGTTTTAAATATATTGTTTAGAACACTGTTTAAACTTTTTAAAACTCAAACAATTTGTTTTATTTATGAAAATAATAAACGTAAATGAAAAAATACACAAACTTACTCTGGTAGTAGTGCACGGGTGAAACTATGTAAAAGATTATCAATTTCGGCCATCCGAAACCCAATCAAGATAGGTAGTATATTATAAATGTTGAGTTGTTGGTCGACGGTCATTATAGCGATTTTGTTATGAGATTGATCGGATACACTTATATTTATATATACTCTACTATATAATATGATGTAGAGATCTTCTCGCGTAATTTTTTTAGGGTGAATAAACATAAAAAAAATATATAAAATGTATTTTACTTAATAGCTACATTCAGCTTATATAATTTAACTGTAATATTTAATAAATTGTTCCATATTATTATGTTTTTTAGCATTAAAATATATCACAGCTTCGCATAATCGAGCATTAGATACAGGTTACACGAATTATATTACATTATTTGTTTAGTCGTATGGCTGTGTGCCTGTATCGCTGCACGGTTTACCTAATATAACATAAAAACATAGGATAGTGTGTTATGTATGCATCGTCTAATGTTTAACTGCAACCGTTAATTTATTAGCCTAAAATAAAATGTATAATAAGTATATAATATTCACCCCAAGAAAGTTATTTGTGATTTCGAACGCATTCTCTTCCATCAAAAATCGAGTCCTAATATTAATGATATCCAACTATCCTCCTAAATTCCCGTTGTTTTACCGTCATCGCCAATATTGTGTCCTTCATTATGTCATCTGGATTTCTTAATCAATCACAATTATAATTTGTGGTTTTGAATTTCCTTTTTACAATTATTTTTTGTGCAGTAATCTTACAACTAATAAAGCCTAAGGCTGCAATAAAAAATGGCGGAATGTTATTTGTGTGAAGACCAAATAACCGAAATACCAAACATTTTTAGATAAATAATAAATATTAAAAACCTGCATTGATAATATAAATTATTAGATGGTATAATTCATGTTTTAATTTAGCCTGTTTGTTTATTGCCAAACGAAACAATTGTTGAGATGCAGTGGAATTATATTAATTTATAATAACCAACATCCGTCAAGTGTCAACCATCTTAAAATAATATGCTTAGGTAATAACGTTACATGCTTCGTTATGACTTATATTTGTGGAGTGTATACCCACCAGTTTTATAGGTACCTACATAATTAACACGACTAAATCTACTTTTCCGATAATTAAAAATCACTGTACCCGTAAATCCATTACCCACAATTTATATTAACGATGATTTTTTCTCAAATCTCAAATAAGTTGACGAATCTATAAACAATCGTCACTCATCGTTGTTTACGTAATCATCTATATTTATACATTAGAATATACACGATTCACGCATTCCTAATGTAATATGCTTAAATGGGAGTTAAATAAAATTAATCAAAACAGGTTTACAAACATTAATATTACATTTCCATAAAAAAAAAATTCTATTTTGTATATTATATTACCATGTTGGTATTTATAAATATCGGAACTATATACATTATAAATTACATTGTCTATTGATCACTGTCCACCGATAAATAAGTTTATATATATATTTTAATAAGAAGAATACTGCACAATTACTAATTTATGGCGTAGGTAGATAAGAATTGAATATTTGTATCTAAACATATTGCATTTTTTTTTTATATTGATTATACTTATTATTACAGGGCCCCCACAAATGTTTATTATATTAATAGTGTTAAATATACATCTTAAATATAAATTCCTAAATAATAAAAAATAGGTAACAACGCGCTGAAGGTATGAAAATTCTTTGATTTAAACTTTAGGATCTTTTCTGATAGGAAAATGAACCTAGACACCTAGTCGGTACATTAGGGGATCAAAAGTAAACAATTCCCAAAACGTATATTAATAATTGGGAAAAAAATAAAGTAAAATTAGAAAAAATGGAATTTTCACGGAAATCGACAAAATCAATTTAGTTGTAAGCACTTCAAAAACAAATATAACCGTAGATACACTTGAAGTTTTCACCAAATGTTTATACTATCTAATTTACATGGTAAAGTTTTCAAAATATTTTGACTCTTTTAGAACTATTTATATAGACATTTAAAATTATCTTTAATAAATGACGGGAAAAATTTTCGTTTTGGCGGAAAGCTTAAAAATGTAATAAAAGTTTTTACTACTTGAATTAAAAAAAGTTGAGCTTAAGTTCACAACAATGTTTACGAGAATTTTGTCAAAATCGATAAAATTTAAAAATTTAATACAAGGTTTCTAAAAGTCAGAGTTAGACGTCATAAGTTGTTACAAGAATTTAAAAAAAAAATGTTGGTTCCACAATTATTTATTATGAGTACTGAAGTTTAAATTTTAACAAAATTGTATATATTCACGAGTAAATAATAATGATTTATCATTAAACGATTTTCTTATTTTGTTGTAATTGAAAAACGAATTACTGTATTTTGAGTGTACCTATTTGAAATTTTTACCAAATGTTTATATTATAATTTTCTATTCATAGTATAACTTTAAAAATATATTGTTATAAATGTATAACAATATAAAATAAATAATGTACTATTTAGACATTATCTAGTTTTTTCCTACAACTATATATTGATAGAAAAATTTTCGCTCGGTCAAAAATCTTACATAAGAGCTATAGTAAACTCGGCTCGTTTTTTTTTCGGGTAAAAATGATTGACAAGCTTGGCCTGAATGAAAAGGATATGTCCAGATCTTCTTATATATCTACCTAATTTATAATTATATTATAACATTTTTGAAATCCATTTAGCATTAAGTACCCAAAGGACACCACAATAGTCTTATTATCCTCAAAAAAATATTTAGTTTTATTTTCATTTTCACATCTATTGTTAAAAAGTATGTACATTTGTTATAGCAGAATTAAATTACCTATATAAATGTGTATAATACATATTATACGTTGTATACGTTACTACGTTAGTTATTAGTTATTTTTTAATTAAATGATGTCGTGCTTATTATATTTTATTGGTGAAAATTACCGGACCTAGTTTACTAATTTACATTCGACCTTTTTTACTACCGGAAATTTCCTAGTCTAGTTTACAACAAAAACTGTAATCGCGGGCCCAGTTTACATATTTCGCTCCGATTTACGGTAAGTCGTTATTGATTCAAAAGTTAATTAAGTACAATATAGGTACTTGATATTTATTATTTGTATATACTATAATAATAACTAAATGTTATAAAAATATAATAAATATGCATGGTTTACAACAAATTAATTATGCTTACAGTATTACTAATACATTAAAATAAAATTCTTTAATACCAATATAAATATGAATATCATTAAATATACTTAGTAATATAGACCGTCTTTTCTCAGAATCGGTTTTCGTATGCAATGATTTATCATTGAATTCAAATTTAACATATACATTGAAGTGCCTTACTCAATGACGAGGTACATTACTCTAGATACCTACTTTACGCTTTACAGCCCAGTGGTCACCTATTACCACCTTTTTTTAAATTTTTAATTATTAAGGGAAACTTAAGTGAAAAAAATCATATAAATCAAGTTGAATTATTTATTTTTTTCAAAATAATATTTGTTTGCACTGGTACAGTGTGTAGAGTGTATATAATATTATATAGTATTATATCGACCTTCACATGGCTAGCGCCTGGCACAGTAGTACAGTTAACATTAATACGTATAAAATACTATTTTTCAATAAAAAAAAATAATTACAGTTAATTGAGTTAGGTATAGTTATAGGTGTACTCGCTTCCTAAGAACCCCTGCTCTGTCATTGGTCATTACTCAATACTTAATAAGCAAAATAATAATAATGTATGTCGTATAAACCTAACCTAACTACCTAAGCTATAAGTTAACATAATATCAATGATAATTAGTATTAATTGTTTTTATTTTCCTATAAAGTGTTGAGTTTTTAAATCTACAAAATTTGAAATGTAATATTATAATATATGTATACCACTTTGTACACAACACACGTATACAATGCCTGCATCACTTATAAATTATAATCAAAATACTGAACACTTTGGTACACACTGTACCTATAGTTCGACTATGCAGCGTTGAATTTATTTAAATGTAAATTTGATATTTTTTTTACTTATAACTACAATATAATATTATATAAAGGAACTCACAAAACATAACCAAATCTTACTTCCTTAAGAAAAAACCTTAAACTTTGATGCTTGGCTCACGTAAACCTTCATTTTGATATAAGATATTATGAGATGATATTATATATGTTAAGTGAACACAAATAGTAAATGAGATTCTAAAAAATTAATTTAACATGCAGCTAAAGTCCTTATAACGTGCAGTCATTATTTCAAGACGACCGTGAATAAAATTAGTTCAGATGCGTTTAACTACAAATATCAATCGGAAATATAATATATACATTCACATATTATATACATTTATAGTACAATATAAATTTAAAACCTCCATTGTTTTTTAATAATTTATAGTGTTTTAACATTATTTTTTTTATTCTTCCCGCAGTCTTTTCAACGCAGATTTTTCGACAGCCGCCATACAATATGCCGTATTATTCGTGTACCAATATAAGTCACCAAAACAATCATTATTACCTCCCCCGAGTCCAATCCAGTCAATGCAGTCATTACAACGACCATAAAAGACATACCTGTACTACATCGTACACACACATTACACGCGTATTTATAGTTATTGGCATATATTATATATAGGTACCAATTGTCACTATATATGCGGTGCATATATAGGTACTGCTGCAGTTATGCAATCACGCTGCAATACATAGGCACATATATCATAATTACACGGCTTTCGCACACTCATTTGATACATAAATTGGTAGGTAATATTTTATATTATATACATATTATGCGGATATACGTGCGTGCGTGTGTAATACGATTTCAAAATTGTCCAATTAATAACACAAAACAGCGTCGAAATGTGTTGTGGAAATGAACACTAATGTAAACCTTACCCTGCGGTGGCAAAACTACAGGGGTTTTATAGAAGCACTTGAAGCACCCCCAACATTAATTTAAGCACACCAAGTTCTCTGTCTTGATAATTACAAATACCTACGATAGTTTTCTAAGAATTATTATCAGTTTATATTTTTTTTTTTCTTGCATTCCAATTATATTTTTATTATACCTATTAGTATTGTATTATCTAGCTGCAATATCTATCACTGCGAGAGATACGCGAGAAAAGGCAGTTTTTCATTGATGTGTAGATTAAAAAATTGGCTAAGAAACAGTATGGGGTATATAGCAGCGTTTTTTCAACCAACCAAGTATAAACATCGAAAGAGATTTGGCTAAAGAAATTGACACAAAAAAATACTAAACACATATTTTGTTGACTTAGGCACAGAAAGTTTTGTTTAACAATTTATTGTATATACAGATTTACAATATGCATTATCTATATAGTATATTGCTATAATAGCAGTAGTATAAAAACCATCTAAAAATTGTCATTACTGTTATAATAGCAGTGATATCTTCAATGGTCTCTTATGAAAGAATAAGTTTTTCCTACCCCCTATATCTTCATCGACCATTTAGGCACTCAACTATATAGAACATTAGGACATTAGGACATCCTATAGCTTTACTAAACATATTACTGCTATAGCGGTATTGAAAAGTGACATTTTATGGATGGTTTTATAGAAAAATAATAAAGTAAGGTGTCCATCAACGTGTTAAATTAAATTAAATGGTTTGAAATTTTTTTCAAAATAATATCACGTGAACAAATCTTAATACAGTGAGTACATTAACGTGTTAAGTGGGAAAACGTTTTATGCGGAAATTGATAAAAACCTAGGTGGTTAAAATGTCGTGTTTATTTATTTATTACAGTAAAACAGGTTAATTTATTAATTAAAGTAAAACTGCAGGTTTATTAATTAATTACAAATGTAATATAAAATAATAACAAGTATAAAATTAATATAATATAAAAAATACATATAAGTACGCATAAATGTGTCACTTTTTCATGTGCTTGGAAAGAAAAAGTTTATTTTTGTTTGTTTAACATTCTGATTATGGAAGTTTTCAATTACTATAATTATTTATTGTGATTTTCTGATCAAAAGAGCGTCTTGATTAGATAAAGAAAAGCCTGCAGTAAGCGTAACAAGTGGTTTTTAGGTTGACTAGTATAGTAGTATAGAAAATGTCTAGAAACCGATGGAAAACATCGTCTCATGCTGGAGAGCGTGTTAAGCTAGTTTTATTGTAGTTAAAATTAAATATTGGCAATGTGTAATGTCAGAAGGTGTATGGAGGGGCAGAGTTAAAATAAGCTAAATACAATAATTGTAATTGTAATTGTAGCACCCCCAGATTTGAACTCTAGTTGCGTCACTGTATATGTCCTTACGGCTTACCCACTAACAGTGTATAATTATATTATATTATATTACGACGTCAGTGGAAATCCGCGAGAATCATAACTAATAATAACTTTATGTTAATATGTTGTACAACGAGTACCACCTGTAACGATTGTATTGTACCGAATGGCGAATGACGTACAAACACGCGTCGTTGGCGTCGAAGTGATTTCCGTGTCTGAGCGCGTGGTAATCGTTGGATCTGAAAGCATTAGGTACCACAAAAAATTAATTTTTATTTGCGCGTTTTTATAAGCTCTAATATTGTCTGTTGCAAGTCCATTCATTCGATTCTACAGGTTGATACATTTAAGTTTCTTCACTTATTGCAACGACAATTAATATGACATCAAATTATATAAGAAAAATATTTTCATGAAACTTAAAACTGTTTGTGTTAACTGTATGCATAGGGGCGTAATTAGGGGGGGATAGATCACCCCTAAAACTTTTTTTTTGATCAAAGTATTGTTGTTATTTAAAATATTATTCCTGCAATACATTTAAGACTAATTATTTGTAATCGGACAGTCTATTTAATGTTACTCACGGAATTAAAATCTATCCGCATTACTAAAAGCATTGCATGTTTTTAAACATTTTTTTTTTTAATCCAAAATATACCATTAGTGCTATACTTAATATTGTTCTTGTTATTGTCCAGTACTATCCACATTAGGTATATAGTAATATTGAGTAAAATGCGATGGGGGGAGGGTAATTAAGGGTTATTTCCTCATGGGTCGGCCACAAAGATACATAATAATAATAATAATATGTAATATATCATTACACATTTTACAAAAATACAACACTTACATGATACATGTATACATATATGAATCTCAATGCACGGAGAGAATTGTGTGGTGGTTGGAGGAGTATCCTTTTTATAGTCTCCATTGGCTCCATTGCCTGGTAGTTGGTACCTATAATTTTACCGCTACAATTATTGCAGCATGAGATGATTTTAAACTTAATTAAATGGTTGAATAATATTATTTTAAACATATTATAGTTTTGTATATAATTTTTTCTTATAACATGTTATCGACTATTTGGATGTATAATTTATAAAATTAATAGTATGTTCTACTTCGTCTTACAAGTTACAAACATTATAGTTATTAACATAACATAGGTACCTCCTACCTAGGTACTTCATGTTCCGCTGCTTTTAATGTATGGTTATTGTGTACCATGCTGTTGAAACTATAATGAAACAACTATTTTCTATACTATATCGGAACATGTAAAATGTAAATATCTTACGAGCTTACGTGTATATAAGAAAACTTTGTTGAATATAATGTTTCATCCCTATTTCGTATTTTATACAATTTAATTTATCAAATAATCAAATGATGTTATCTTTTTTACCTACCTATAATTAATAAAATATATTTTTTGTTGATCTAGAACACACTTAGGTATATACACCTACAGGAATAATACGTAATATGAATGTAATTCTGAATTGACTGACATTTCACATTAGTAGTACAGACCGGAAGTCAACCAAAACAAACAATAAATAATATTATATTCATATTTTATAAGGTCTTCAAAATTGTATGTTATGTTATAAAATTAATCGATTAGTCCAGGCCTGCTAATTTAATGATCTTGCGTGTTTATACATTTTAATCAGAAATCATGTTTATTAGTGAAATACAAATCTGATTCACATCACAAGTCACAACCATTCTAAATATAATCATTTAACTTTGCATATTTTTGCATACTCGAGATGCATGTAAATGCAAAAAACTAAAATCCATATTATAAATGGGTAACTCTATAACTGTTGTATTTCAGACAGTAGATATCGACATTCTAACTTAGAAAAATTTTGAAGACTGGAGCAACCTCCCAGTAGATATTACTTACAATAATTCCATTTCAATAAGTCAAGCTTAGTCGAATAACTGATTCATAAATTAAAAAATCTGATAAAAGTATACTAACTACAGTTATTTTTTATTATTTTTTAAATTAAAAATATCACATGGCTAATGGCTACTATTTTTATCCTCCATCCACTTCCTTAATGAAGTTTAAATCTCACATTGAATGTAACTACTAACCTTAGAAATATTTACATATTATATAATAAATTACATATTATTATGTTCAAATACTAACATTGACTGTCTCTGATAGTCTTATACTCCCCGTCACTGCACAGTGGTTTACAATGTCTCTGATAGTTATGTGTCCCTATTGCTAAAAAAAAATGTATTCATTTACCTACTATTGTAATAAACATTTAGCTAATTGATTCAATAATAATTTTAGGAAATATTACTAGTCGTCGACGGACACAATCGTGGGATGTACCTACAGTCGTACAGTAGTATAATTAAGCACCTACCTATTAGCTTTAGTGGTGGATCTATATAGACAAAAATGATCGGGTATGCGTGAATTATCACTTTCCCCTGAATTAAAAAAGTTATCATCTGACCATGAACAGTGGTTAGTTGTGCTCAAAAACTGCAGTATAGGATTTACCCTATAAATCTGCCACTGACCACTGTCGAATTCGGTAAACTAACAAAATAATTTTGAGGGCAAGTGTATATAGGTAACCGTTCTGCTGTACAGCAAGTGTCGAGTGTACCTATACCTCATCATTGAATAACTCACTGTTATGTACCTACTACAGTACTTACCTATGTGTTAAATGTAAATTCAATGATAAATAATTGCATACGAAATACAATTCTATGCGAAGACCGTCTGTCGGCCTATATTACTATGGGTAAGTATATTTTATGATATATTTATTTTACTATTAGTTATGGGTATAGGCTATGGCAAGTTGAATTTTACCCGAAAACATTGCATTTATTATATAATTTATATTATTAGTTATTAATTATTATAATGTATTATTGTTATCAACTTTTGAGTCAGTATACCTACCGACTTACCGTGTAGAACGGTGTGAATGCATTCCTATGGAATCGTGGTATAAATACTCATTAAATGGGCAATTGAATATAGTATAGGTACCTACATTTTTAATTACTTAATAATTAGCAAATGTTTGTGATTTTACGAATTTTTTCAAAATTTGAACTAAAAATGCTTATAAAATATCATGTCTGTGTATTTTTAATATTTTCAAATAGCTATAAAACTACAAATTTTGGATCTTGTATTAAATTTTTAAGCTTTTTGATCGAACCTAAACATTTTTATCAGCTCTTAAAAATAAAACAATTGGAAAATATTATTCAGTACTTATATTTTGAAAATGTCTTTGTGTGTATACAATATAATAATATATTTAAAAGTTTCAAGACTTCAAGTACCCATAAATAATATTTTTAAATTACAACAATATAACTAAAATCGTTTTTTTCGTTTAAAATAGTCGTCTATTGCGCCAAAATTTGAACTTGGAATGTCTATTTAAGTTCTTGATACTGTTACTATCCAAGGATTGATGATGAGTGATGACATCATTAGTGTAGGCGAGCCATTTCCCCTCTAAACTTGTATCAGCCACCCCTTGGACCCCCTTGGCCGCCTAACCACAAAATAAAAAAAATAAATTGTCATATAATTGTAATAATTGTGGTTATAAATTATTATTATTATTATAAAACCGTGGCTATGTTCTCTCTTCTCTAGTTAGTGGTTATGTTATCAATGGGTTATTCAGCTAATTGCTGAAGTAGGCTGTTGTATACAACATGACTGTCTAATCGTAAAACACAGTGAGTAACATTCTTATCAATTTACGTTTTATTGGCCTAGATTGTTCGAAATGTTGTGCTGCGTTATTACTTGGATCGATTATAAAAAAATAATAAAACTAACAAAACATCAGTGTATTATCTCAATTAGGTGATCATCATGTATTCATGCTCAAATAGATACTGATTATATTTTTTACCTATTTTGGGGTTTGTGACGTTAAAAAGGTTGAGGAACGCTGGCCTAATCTATGTGTTATTCAAATAGGCTTACCAGTTACCTCGATTTCTCTCCGAACTTTCAAAAGAAAATGTGTTTTTAAACACACGATATTAATTATTAATAATGGGTTTTTTCATGTTGACTTAAGTATAATTATGTTTTAATTGAAAATGTAAAAAAATATCTAGTAGGTATACATTATACTACAGTTTAAATATATATATTGGAATATTAATATTATGTTGTCCCATTAGTTCCGTGATAAAACGAGTCTAGACTTCACATTAACTACGCATTTGTCGCGTCGGTCTGGCGCCTTCGTCTTTTATTACCTGCATGTTATCAAAACGAAGTGTTAATCTAATAATCTGGCATTAGTTTATAATATAGGTTTACTCTTAATTACGTTTAATCGTGTACGTCTGGACGATAGGTAAAAGTATCTTAAAATATCTAATTTCGTCCCGATTTGAACTCACAATATCTATAAAAAAAAATTGTGTTAACATATTTTTTGGTTTTTTTTTTTGTAGAGTATTAATAATTTATATACGAACCATGTTTTGAATCTTCAATCCTTAGCTATAAAAATTAAACATTTTATAAATTTTTAACTACAAAATAATTTGCAAATTTGTATGTTTTTGATGAATTTAATCAAAATTTGAACTTTAAGTGCTTATAAAAAATCGTTCTTATGTATCTTTAATATTTTTAACTGCTATTAAACAACTTATGAGGAACTTTGTATTACGAGTTCAAGATTTTTGACCAAGCAATTTATTTTTTTCCTAGAAGGTTTTGAATACTTGAGGGAATGTACTACTTTGACCTTTTAAAAGTAGCAATTAGATCAAATTTGCTACCAGTGTCTAGGACCACCCCCAAAGTTGAAAATAGAAGCATTTTTTTTACTACTTTTCGTTTACAATATACCTACGTCCTACACAGACATGACAAATTAAAATTAAAACACACTTTGTTATAAAATCAAAACATTAATCGCTCCGCTCATAATCTAATATTATAATATTATATTACAGATAGTTATCCATTTAAGTGTACTCATTATTTTGAAGTTTCAACTTTTTCAAACAATTTTTTTTACATTATTTATGGAATTTCTCAAAAGTCTTACTTTTTTAAATGGCATTGTACATTTTTTATTTCATATTCCAAAGCAGAATATTATTCAGAGTATTTCAATCTATAAAGATTACATTTCGTACCGTTATTTCATTAATAATTATGACTTAATATCCAAGCATTTAAAGTTTGATGATCGGAATTGAGTGGTACACGGGAAACCCGCAAATGTTATTCACTACTCCGAAAATAGATGCCTAAATACTTATAACAGTATTTAACCTTGGAATTTCTCAAAAGTCTTACTTTTTTAAATGGCATTGTACATTTTTTATTTCATATTCCAAAGCAGAATATTATTCAGAGTATTTCAATCTATAAAGATTACATTTCGTACCGTTATTTCATTAATAATTATGACTTAATATCCAAGCATTTAAAGTTTGATGATCGGAATTGAGTGGTACACGGGAAACCCGCAAATGTTATTCACTACTCCGAAAATAGATGCCTAAATACTTATAACAGTTACAGTGGCGCCGAACCTATAACCTAAGAGGAGCGACCGTCCACCCTTTTTTCGGTGGGTGGGGTCGTGGGGGTCTGTGGGTATCCCAACAAACTATTTATGAATCATGTTCCTAACTCCTAAGCTATTAATGTATTATATACATATGCAGCAAAATTTTGTAAACAGGGGTGGTGGTCCGTATAACTTTTTACTTGCCCCCCCTTTTAAAATATAGTTCGACGCCACTGAACAGTTATAACTAATGAACTACTTGTCTGTCAAAAGTTTGATTTTACCTTTACGACTTTTACAACATGTATCGTAGTATTTAACCATCGACCATATAAATGTTATAAGTAGGTATATATAACAAAATATATTATGTCTTATTGTTTTGTAATAACACTGATTAGATTAGTATATATATATTAGATTTTTTTTTTTTTATTGAACATTTAAGCTTCGACAGCATAGGTCATTAGCTTTTAAGATATATACAATTAAAATATATAAACTTTTGAAGAGAAAAAAGAAATTTTTACAATATTAGTGGCTTATTTCTAATTTTGATGCCTTAAGGAATGATGTGATATTTTCTGGTAGGCAGTCGGGGCCGATAATCTGGTACAGGTTCGATGAAATGTTATGCTTTTTTTTTTCTTTCTTCCCCGTTGGATCTGCACTCGGTAAGCTACTGTTTTGCCGCGTTTGTCCGTTGATAATGAGCCCCATAGTTCGTTGTGGATATATTAGATTATTCGTTTATTTTATTAAATATAGAATGTGTAATAGTATAATTTTAGATTCTGAGCGGAGCGATGAATGTATTGATTTTACAATGATGTGTGTTTTTTTTATTTTTGTGTCTGTGTACACGATTAGTAGTCGAAATAATGCATCGATTTTCAACTTCAGTATCTTGTTTGATGGGAAAGTGAATCTAGTTGATACTTTTGGGAGGTCAAAATTTAAAATTCCCAATAGTTTTCAAAAGCGCCCGGAAAAACAAAATAAATTTCATAATTATTTTGTAGTTAAAAATTTATAAAATGTTCAACTTTTATAGCTAATGATTGAAAAATTAAAACAAGGCTCCACATAAATATAGGTTATATATAAATTACTTTATTCACAATAAATCATCAAATATACTTAGTAATATCATAGGCTGACTGACCGTTTTCGCTCAGAATCGTTTTTCTTATACAATGA
Organism: Metopolophium dirhodum; assembly: GCF_019925205.1. NCBI lineage: Eukaryota > Metazoa > Arthropoda > Insecta > Hemiptera > Aphididae > Metopolophium > Metopolophium dirhodum. The sequence goes on from NC_083562.1 coordinate 33,429,927, forward strand.
TATGATATCATTGAATTCAAATTTAACACCATCCATTACAGTGACCCACTTGTAACCTACTGTACAGCAGAGCGACATCCACTTATCCACTTTTTTAATGTTTAAAATTTGAAGGAAACCAGCATTTTTTTTAAAAGCCTGATTTAAAAAAAACTAGTGGCCAAGGATTTTGCTCCCCTCTGTGTACTTTGCTTGTTGTGATCAGTGAATAGCTTAGTTTATGACGAATTTTATAATCATTTAAAGATCAGATTTTGACGAAATTTTCTCAAATTGAAAATTTACAAATTATTTAGTAAGTAATTACAAATGTATAAAATGTTCAAATTTTATATCTAAGGATTAAAAACGTAAAACAAAGTTCCACGTAAATAAGTTAAGTATAAATTACTTTATTCATAATAATATCATCAAATATATACTTAGTAATATTATTAGCTGACTTACCGTCTTCGTTCAGAATCTTTTTTCTTATACAATGATATTATATCATTGAATTCAAATTTAACACCACCCATTACAGTGACCCATTTGTAACCAACTGTACAGCGGAGCGACATCCACTTACCCACCTTTTTATTTTCGATTATGAAAGGAATTTTTTTTCTGTAATATTATGTAGATTGTAGGGAGTTACATCATTTTATTTTCCTTTAGTTTTTTAGCTCTTCGTTTTGAGTAATTATTGTAAACGTTGATATTACTAGAGTTAACAAGTAGGTACACTTAAAAAATCCAATTGCCAGTTTAAAAGTTTGAAGACCCGACGTCCCGATTTACTTATATTATGCAAAGAAAGAATAAAACTTTGATTAAACAAATAAAAATAAACTGTTAAATTAAAAATAACAAAATATATTTCTAAAATTCTGTATAATATTTAATATCGATGTATAAATATGTATAGTCAAATAATTAAAACTCTACCTATAATAAATGTACAAACTACGAACTTTAGTTGTAAAGTAAAATAAACAAAATAATTCATAAACTATAAATTAAAATATTTTTGATAATCAGTCATAGGAAATGCGTTGTGATTTAGGTAGATATAGCCATACCTATAGGTATAAATAGATATTCCTGAATATTAATTACAATAAAAATTAGTTTACATAGTATATTATGCAAGTATTTATTACGATATTAATCTGCATTCTATAATCTACGGCATCAACTCGAATTCACTGTTGGGGCCATTTTTGGTTTCTGAACTACTCGCCGATTTGTATATTTTTTTACCACCTTCGATTACGTACTCGACACCATCACCAATTTTCGATCCTACTTTGCGCACCGCCTGACCAATGTTGTGTGAGCTGAATGTTTGGTCATTGATTTCAACGCGCATCGTTGTGTTGAGATGTGCGCAGTTGTTCTGATCAACGATGGTTAAGTCAAATGGATTTACGTTACTCGAAGCAATGCGGTTGCGCACCTAAAATCAGGATTTGTCGTTATTACACTTATACTTTTATAGGTGTCGTTGCTATTACACTTAAGGAGTTAAAACCTAGAGGTCAGAATGTATGAAGTTTTATCGAAAAAAATTGGAAAACGTTGGCTTTATTTTCAGAAAACAGATTTTTTTTAGGAATTGTTGTTATTGGGTTAAATAAAGACGTCGTGTAGGTTAAATAAGTAAAATAATCACTTATCCCATCGGTCATCGCCAGAAACTTAGTAATCTTCATTGTAGCCCGTATGAATAAACTTTAGAAAAGCCTCATGTGCCATATTTTGATAAATTATTATAATTAACTAACCTTATCTACGTATTGTTTATCCAGAGTTTTTGATCTAGATAAAATTGTCACTGAATGTCTGTTACCCAGAGGTATTTTTTGGCAAGAAAATATTCCGGCGTAATTTGTGTAATCCGTTGAAAAAACAACAAACGACGCTTTACCCGCTACACCTATATAAATAAAAAAGTATATTAATTATGATGTTTTGAGGGTTTTCAATCCTTATATTTTATGAGTTGAAAAAATATTGATTTTCGATAATTGTTTTTATTTTTTGATGCCTGAAGAGTGAAGACAATGCTCCGATCATCAACCTCGAAGAAGGTTTCTGGTAAAAAATTGTTACTAATTTGTTCTTTAGTGGATCAAAAGCAGAAATTTCTCAGTAGGTAGTGGTGCTAATGCTGAGCACCAAATCCGGATCAATACTGCATATCTAGATATTACCGATACCGATTGAAACAAAGTTGCAATCCGTTTAATCTGAATTTAAAATACTAATCCGGATTATAAAGCGTTTTGAAAACAATATTAATATTTTATTTATCATTATTTTTTCTTATCTGAATATATAACTATAATTCGATTGTTGATAGATCCGAGATCGTATATTCGTATTATATAGTCATATAGATGAAAAAATAGCTGATTATCTCGAAAACAGTGCAGCCGGATTGGATCCGAAATCCAAATCGACAGATTGGTTCCTAAATTCGATTCGACGGATAAATCCGAGAATCCGGATAAAACGGATTAAATAATTGTAATCCGTAATCTAGATTGGTCAAAATAAAATACTAAATAGTGCTCAGCACACTATATAGGTACCTACTTTTCAAAAAAATTCGAAAAAAATACGAACATTTGTTAAAATGTTAATATTTTATTATTATAATAATTGTTTGGTAACCGTAGTTAGGTTACTAATAGCGAGTAATACAATACTTAATACTTAAGTAGAGTTTGTAACATGCGTAGACGGTAATTCAAAGACAACCCATTTAGATTTAATGTATATAGCCCTGAAAGTTAAACGTTGATCTAAAATTATACCAAGATATTTTACCGTTAGAGAAGTGGGGATTATGATACTATAAGGGTAACATTAAGACATAGGGTTAATTCAATAGTAAAGTTTGTATTAGTTTATTTAATTTTGATTTACTTTAAACCACCATTTTCATTTAAAATATTGTGTATCAATTGTATTAATAGTTATAATAATTATAGTACTATATAATATATATAGTTAAGTCTTAAATGAGATTGTGTAAAACCAATGAATTTGGATTATTTTAAATAGGTAAATTTGAAAAATATCTTTTTGTAAAAAATCTTAATTTTTTTGTTATTGGGTTAATAAGGCTTCAACTACTGCTGTCAGTAGTCTGTAATAATTACATATAGTATTGGTCTTAAAACTATGGGAATACATTATGTTTAACAGTAGAGGGAGTTTGTAAAATATATATATGTGTATTTTTTTTTCTTTTTTCAGTAATTTTGCGAAGTTTATTTATTTGTGAAAAAATTGTATATATTTTTGCAGTTCTCTTCGCACAAGAGCTTCTTGCATCGTTGATGGGTTTCCCGACTAAGTTTTTATATTTTTTTTTCGATAGAAATATTATATATTTTCTACAACACATTTTAAACAGTTACTTACTTAATGGAAAATTAGCTATCATTCTTGAAGGTAAGCTTGGATCCGCTTTCAAATTTCCAACATAGTGGTAATTATTGGATTTCGCTACATTGATTATAGAATTTTCGCTCATTTGATCTAATTTATATGCATTGGGCTCGCCTGTTTTTTCAAAGTTATATTCCAGACACCGACTTGACGTTGATGTTTTTTGTATTGCATACCATTTTCCTAAAAGCTGAACGAATAATATACAATTATAACCAACAATATAATTAATGTTAGGCATATATTACTTATTAAGTACAAATATAACGTATATTAGGAAGATATTGATTAATGACGATTACTTATGACAATATTACATTTTAATGTGTAATCTAGTATCATGGTACAGACGTACCATGTACACACGCAGTGGCGGATCCAGGGCTTAATTTTAGGGGGGCAGGAGGGGTACGGGCAAAAGTACAAAATATAGAAAAATTGGCTAAACACAGTGTAAAACATAGGGAAACTACGACGATTGGAAGGAGATAATGCCGCCTTTGCCCCCCAGGACCCACCACTGTACACACGTCACACTATATATTATACATCCAGTATATCTAGTATGTATACATTAAGTGTATTACATTTAATAATTAACTAATGGACCTACATGGTAGAAAATGTAATTAACTATTTATATATCACTCTATAAAGTTAGAGTTGGGCTTTTATGTCATATTTTTCGAATTGTCGGCATAATAGTTTCGTATAGCTTACACACATAATCACATTTAAATTATGAGTATATTCAAATTTAGAAATTCTTAATTTGTCATAAACTAAGCTATTCACTGATCACAACAAGCAAGGTACACAGAGGGGAGCAAAATCCTTGGCCACTAGTTTTTTTTAAATCAAGCTATTAAAAAAAATGCTGTTTTCCTTCAAATTTTAAACATTAAAAAAGTGGGCAAGTGAGTGTCGCTCTGCTGTATAGTAGGTTACAAGTGGGTCACTGTAGTCTGTAATGTATTGTGTTAAATTTGAATTCAATGATAATATAATATCATTGTATAAGAAAAAAGATTCTGAACGAAGACGGTAAGTCAGTTAATAATATTACTAAGTATATATTTGATGATATTATTGTGAATAAAGTAATTTATACTTAACTTATTTACGTGGAACTTTGTTTTACGTTTTTAATCCTTAGATATAAAAGTTGAACATTTTATAAATTTTTAATTACTTACTAAATAATTTGTACATTTTCAATTTGAGAAAATTTCGTCAAAATCTGATCTTTAAATGATTATAAAAAAAAACGTGCCTATGTACATTTAATATTTTTCATATGCTATTGTAACAATATATTAGGAGCCTTATATTAAGTTTTCACGCTTTTTGGCCTAACAAATAACATTTTATTGATATTTATAGAAAAAAAAACTAGAAATTTGAAATTCGAAATTGTTCGTAAACATCTCAAAACGAGTTAATATATTTTCAACATATGTCCCATTTGTCCTCCCCTAGCACCGGCACTGAGTCAACTGCAAATACGAATTTAGAGGCGGGAGTTTTATTGATGGACCACCGCGTAAGCAATTAGTGGTTTTTAATTTTAATAATTTTTTTCAAACCAGGTATTGTTACATTTATTAAATCACTAAAAAATAAGTTTTTTTTATAAACAAAACAAAAAAATAGACTTTCTTGATCTCGACCACGGTTATCTACCGTGTAAGATAACCGTGATCTCGACTCTTGAACGCAAGATCAATATAATCTTCGAACGCAAGTATTTTGATATGAGCATTATCAAATATTAATACTTCACACAGTGATAACTCACTTAAAAATTAAAATATTGTAAAAAACCAACAAGAGAACACAGATAATGTTGTTACCTAGAAGTTTGACAATAGGTCAATTCACTAATATATAAAAAATGACAGCATCCTATTGAAACTAGCAAACGAACATTTGCTATGTCGTACTTGTGTACGACTGAAGCAACACATGCGGGTGCGACGTCCTCTCAATACGATAATAAATGGATTACAACAATGATAGTCGAATTTTATTAATTTAATAAAGATAGTTATAACTTATAATACAAAATATGCATCAACCTCCAAGAATCGAATTATTTTTATTGTTGACTCGGTGTCTTAGATATCGGTATACATAATATTACATTATTCTCGTCAACTCGAGTGCAAAACATTATAGTTCTACATTTTGTATATTATGATTTATGACTCATAGTTTTATGCTTCGATCTCCCGTGATATCATTCCATGTACCAAAAATACTTTAATATCTGTAATCGTAATATAAAATATCGTAATTTGTGTAAAAGTAACTAGATATTGGTTTTTATTTGTTTACGTGTAGGACGTAGGTAATAAGTATAATATAATAACTGAACTGAACATTTTATTTTATATTTTATAAGACTTACACGGAAGTAAGTACCTTTATGTTTTAATAAAATATTAATGTATACATAATATTAAAATGTTTTGTTACAATACACCAAAGTATGTACAAATAATCGTACAGTTAATTAATTAATATGAAGCGTATTATGTTCTTACATAATACGCTTATTAGCTTATTTCTTTTTAACTGCAGTTAATCAGAAAAAAAATATGCAAATTCGCAAATATTTTCCAAGCGCTAAGATAATGACTATTATTTAAACATAAATTAAAATATACCTACCTACATATGAATTTAAAAATGAATACAATATATATGAATTATATGATATGACTCTGCGTCAGTCTCGTGCGTTTTACTTTCGAAAAATATTTCTTCAGATAACGTTGAATGAACGTTTTATATAGGTTTCAAAGTAGAGACTTTATAATTAATAATTAGGTATATCGTACGACGTATATCAGTGATGAAATTAAAATTAAAATTAATAGAAATACTTATAAGTTATTACTATATATTATGTATACTATATAGTATATTATACTCTATGCCTTTTAGATATTTCAATTATTGTTTTTATTATTATTTATTAATATAATGATTTAAATTTTGTCTACATTCCCCATAATTATTATTTATTAATATAATAATACATCAATATCATTATTCAGTATTCACTGTATCAGAACTAAAAACACCAAAGATAAACATAAACGATTACTGGTTATAACTTATAAGTAATTCATAACAAAATTGTAAATATTTAACATATTATTGATTTTACATACGTTTTTTAAGTTTTTATCATGCGTATTCAATTTGAGATGAAATGTAAAGCAGGGTGCTGAAGTGCTAAGCTAAATATAATGTATAAACTTGGCACTATATTATGTACGTATTTTAGATTTTAGTATTTAGTAATAGCACCCTGCACCCCCGGGCCCGGTCACTTCCATAGTTCCATATTATAAAGTTGCGCCAATGTCTATTATTGATGTCAGATTGTCAGAATACCTAGTTATTTATTATTTTGACTAAAACGAAACGAATGCCCAACAATGCCGTGATACGTATCGTCGTATCCTGTCTGGGATTTTAAATATTGACTCAGGGTCGGTGCTGTTAATTTTGTATATATTGGCAAGATTCAAATTCGCGGCTCCTATAGTTAGATCATTCTTCAAAAAATGCCACCTCTGTAAAATAGCTGTTAATACCACCGTAGCTCATAGGCTTGTGCAGTTATGTTTATGGATACTTTTCCTCTATGCGTCCTGAACCTGCCCCGAATCCCGATTGCACTTCATAAATTCAAAATTGTTCAATACTTTTCATATTTATATAGTTTAACTGTTTAACACTGTTTAACTGTTTAACTGTTTAACGCCGCAGACGCGTATACGCGTCAACATTATTCCAAAAGGCCGGTGACGCGTTAACGCGTCAAAAACGTATACCTACGTTTATATACGCTATAATTAAATCGGATTTAAAAAAACTCTGAAACTTAGATAGGCCATTGACAATGAACTCTAAATTTAAAGGTATAGGTAGTTTAAGTTTTTGTTATTCCCGTAGTTTCTGAAATCACTGGCGGCGTTTAACGTGTTAACATGATAGCCGAGATATTGTAATGTTTAATGTAATAATTTTGTATAATAATAATTATTAGGTAAATATATAGGTACACCTACCGACCTACCTATATTATGTAGGTACATTTCAATGTACATTTAATTTTGTTTAATTAATTATATTACATAAGTACATAACTTATAACTATTATGTAACTTGTTGAAAGCAAATATGACATATATATCATCATACTATATTAATCATTATAGATATATGTCATATGACATTACGACTTACCTTATCCATTGAAAAATCAGTCATTGGTTCTAGAGTTGGACATTGGCCGAAGTGATATGAATGACAATTCACAGAGTACAGTGATGAACAGCTAACCATCAATACAAGAGTAATTTTCAAAATCCCCATTATTGGAAAATGTAAATATCTATAAAATATTAACACATATTAGTTAGGTACGTATTAAATATCAACTCCATGGAGCTGTTATGCCGGGGAGGTGTAATATAAATCGCGGTTCTCTCCCCGGTCATCGATAATACGAATAAAAAAAAATAAAAAAAAATATCAACATCAGTAATCAGAAATTTAATTTACAAAATAATGACTATAATATTATATTATAATAGTGTAGTATAATATGTATATTGTATAATAGGGTTCTACCTACGTCCTACCATTGATTATAAATACTACTATTTATAATCAATGGTCCTACCTACTATTTGTCTTCTTTCAAGTTCAATGTTTAAATACGTAGTATAATACCTTTTTTTTATTTTTCTGTATATCATCACTATATGGGAGCTAGATTGTTTTCACATGGCTTAGGTGTTAGGTCCCATAATATATATATAGAATAATACCTATAGTCTTTGAGATTTTGAAAATAATACTATAAGTGCGATATGTTTTTAGTGTTTGTTTAACCTTTGTACCTATTGACTGTTGTAATATTAATTTAGATAACTGGCTTTGTATATAACAAAATAGTAAAACACAGTTTGACTCACACCATGACCTAACCATTAAGACGCAGGTAATTGTTGTATTAAAAATAAAACAAAAACATGTATTTCAAACCAACAATGATGGACAATGATTCCTGTACAGTATTACGCAGTTCTAAAAATTTTGTAATTTTTACTGTTTTTAATCAAAATATATTTTAATGAAAAATAATTCTAGTAATATTATTAGAAATAAGGAATAGCATAATATTGTTACTTGTAAAATTACACGGCAACAGATTTTCAACTTACATTTTCTATTCGTTAATAGTTATATGGATTTAGATGATGGGTATTCAAAAATCAAAATATACATTTATTTATCACCTCTAATCTGTATTATGTCATATATATGTTAGTACAATATTGATTATGTTAAATATTAAAAATTATTTCATTTATACATTTAGTTTATATTTAATATTTAATATTATAAAGTATCCTATGTTAAAGTTAATTATTTTTAATGTACTTACAAAATATATAGGTATACAATGGCAATTTGTTTAAAAAACGACTTCCTGAATCGTAATATTATTATGGTGCACTGGAACGTTCCACACTAGACGTACAACTTCAAATTATATTGAGTTTATGTGTCTTAATAAGTTATAATATTTTCCTCCCACTCCGTTAGTGATCTGTAGCCATGTAGGTTGGCTACTATAGTAACTACATCTGATGAGTCATAGTCCATAGGTGGAACGTATACGTATTCTAGCAATTTGAACGGATCAACACCATTATAATATATACACTATGCAGCAATACAATATAATGTACTACATATTATTTATATGACTGAACATTTTTTTATAACAAGGTATGACTCAAAAGTACGTGCATAATAATTGGATCCAAATACTCGGAAGTTAATTTTAATCATATATTTATAACGGTATTCGGTAGTTTTGTAATAATAATAGGAATTCAATAATTTATGATACCTATCGTATACAGAAAATATTTTTTCCCAATATTTTCAATGACGCCAGAAACCTGTCAAATAACAAATTTACTAATTTCTTTTTAAGCAAATATACCATAAAATAAGTTTAACAGTATATGTTTATTTTATAAGTTATAAGTTTATAAGTACCTATACTTATTTATTATTAATTTATAAAATTATTATTGGTGTCTTGTTGATTGACGAATAGAGACTATATTATTTCCTATTTCCTAATACGCCTATTATTATAATACTATAATATTTAGCTGATATACCATATATTATAGTCTCACGATTTTTGATGTTTGACGCATACGCACAACGGTATAATAAATTGACAGCGCTTATAACGAATTTTTTAATTTTTATTTTTGAAATCTAGGTATTTCAACGTTTAAAACGGTGGGTAAGTGGTCGCTCTGCTGTACAGTAGGTTACAATTGGGTCTCTGTATAATGGATGGTATTAAATTTGAATTCAATGATATAATATATCGTTGTATACGACAAACGATTCTGAGCGAGGACGGTCAGTCAGCCTATGATATTACTAAGTATATTTGATGATATTATTGTGAATAAAGTAATTTATATATGACCTATTTACGTGGAACCTGTTTTAAATTTTCAATTCTTAGCTATAAAAGTTGAACATTTTATAAATTTTTAACTACAAAATAATTATTAAATTATAAATTTGATAAATTTTGTCAAAATTTGAACTTAAAATACTTATAAAAAAAAATTGTGCCTATGAATTTTTAATATTTTTCAACTGCTATTGTAACAATATATCAGGAGCCTTGCTTTAAATTTGTACCCAAAAAATAAAATTGTATTGACAATTATAGAAAAAAAACTAAGAAAATTGTAAACTGATAATGTCCGTAAACAGCTCAAAAAGATTCAAAATATTGAAAATATTTTATGATGTATAGAAAATTAAAATATAAACATTCAGTAAAATTTTCATGTATTTACAGTCTACAGTTATTCGTTTTTGAATTACAACAAAATAACTAAATCGTTACATGAAAAATCGTGTGAATATATAATCTTGTAAAAATATGAACTTCAAACGCTCTTTTAAATTAAATTTGATTTGCTTGTAGATTTTTGGATAAAGGTTGACAAACTTATGAGGAATTTTGTATTATATTTTCAAATCTTAGATTTAAATAGAAATTTTTTTATGAATTTCTAACTCAATATAATTTGCACAGTTTCGTGAATTTTACGCATTTTGCCAATATTTGAACTTTAAGTGCTATAAAAAAAAAATTGTGACTGGATTTTTAACATTTTTCATCTGTCTTTGAAACAATATATTAGTGAGACTATAACTTAAAAACTAATGATTTCCACCGATTTATTTTTGTACCATTGTTTTTAACTCGTTTTAATACTAATAGGATTCCGAAAAAAAATTTAAAAATGTTCTTGGGCACTAAACTAGATTTTTACCCAAAACTAATGTGTGTTATTAATTAGTATTGTTATTTTTTTCCAAATTCGAATGTTCACTAGGTATTCGTTTACTTATAGAGATTATTATATATTGTATTATTTAGTCATCGCTGGTTAAATATCAAAATATATAAATGAATAATACTTGAGTCTTGGGTAGAGTTGAGTACTTCGTATTTGTCTAATAAATTTGTAAAACCTATAAATGTGCCTAAAAATACCCTGAAATTCATGTCACGTACCCACGTGGACTACATGGTTAAGTGTGAATGTAAAAATTAGACGTGCTTAGTTGTAACTTGTAACTTTGTAAATTGAAGTTGAACAATAAAAAATGGAGTTAAAAACTTGAAAAGGTGTTATTGTACGGCAGACTGCGCAGCTGCCCAGTGCCCAGCGCCCGCCCGATTCGCGGTCGTAGTCGACGTAAATTATTGCCGTCGGAGAAATTTAGTGCCGTCAGTCCAGGCTACACTGGCGACGAGTGTATATTTTCTGATTATAAAAAAAAAACAAAAAGAGTGAGAGAAAAAAGAGAAAAACTAGATTCAAGAGTCGTGAAGTCGTCGAGACCAGGACCACAGAATATGTGAAATTGACCATTTTGAAACATTTGTAATCACACACACATTATTTTAGGTGATTTTTGTTTTATTCCAATAATACCGAGTGATCCATAAATTGTGTTAACACTCATTATTTGAAAAAGTTTAAACTTACCTTAAATTAACCTTGTATAATTTGATGTAATTTTATAACATTTCTGAACAAAATATTATTTTTATGTACCTGCTATTAACGTTATAATTTGTAAACTTTTTACATTTTTGATTGAGACCATATATTTTTATAATCATATTATCTGAGTATTTCATTTTTTTTTTAATCAAATTTCTATCAAGTAGTTATTGGCGATCATAAACTTATCAAATTGATCTATATTCCGCTCATCTCATCTGAAAATACTTATAACTTCTTAACAGAAACTTGATTTTAAAAAAAATGAAATAATCAGAGAATATGTTTATAAAAATGTATGGTCTCAATTAAAAATGTAAAAAGTTAACAAATTATAACGTTAATAGCAGGTACATAAAAATAATATTTTGTTCAGAAATGTTATAAAATTACATCAAATTATATAAGGTTAATTTAAGGTAAGTTTAAACTTTTTCAAATAATCAGTGTTAACACAATTTATGGATCACTCGGTATTATTGGAATATAAAAAGTCATGTAAAATATTATTTTTCACAATATGATATTAAAAATGTATGTTGCCTTGTAAAATAGAAAAATACTTAGAATGATAGAAAATTGTAAAAAGTATTTTTATAGATTTTAAAGAAGATATTAAGAAGACAAACAATTGCATTTTTTAAATATCTGATTTTTTTAATTGTATTCAATTTTGAAATAAAAATAATCAATTATTATTATTATTATTACTACTAAGTAACTCTTTTTATTACTTGTTTATAAAATAAATTATTACTCAATGATGAATTATGTTTTATTTGTATCCTAGAAGTGTGTCACCTATATTCTTTAATTATATCAAATTAGTGTATATTTTTTTATTTCATTAAAATCTATTATTGATTTATAGTTGTGTTACATTTGGTTTATACCAATATTATAATTATATAAAATATAGTACAGAAAAAACCAGTATTTTACCACATAAACTATTGAATTTATTTTGAATATTATATATTTATGTGTAATACATTTTAACATCTTGTTGGATATTTATGAGTTAATCCAAATCTCAATAACGTTACCAAATTACCAAATATGGTATTTAAAAAGAAAAGAAGAATATTAAATAATCTGTTTAATATAAATACAAATATCTTGAAATTTGAATCATACATTCTAAAACAGATCAGTATTTTGATGCATTGATCAACTTTTTAGAACAAAACCCATAATGGAACCGTTAAATTTATGATATTGCTGAGTTAAAAGTGTTTCTATTCAGCCCGTCTTACAACATAATAATTAGAGATCGGATTCTCGTGCAATTGCAACTTTTTTTCCTTTGCTTTAAAACATATAAAAAGAAATTATAAATCCGAATCATGAGAAGTAGATTAATTTAAACGTAGTTTTATTTTGCACTTTTTATTCTAAATTGCACGGTTTTAATAACAGTATTCATAATTACAAATATGAATAAATAAAAATAAAACTTATAGCTGAACTATTGTATAGTAAGAGGTAAATTTAAGATTTTTTTTTTGGGCAACACTGACGTATGCATTCAATATGGCGGACCTTCTTATCAGCTTCCCATAAGAATAATGTAATTTTTTGAGATGTGACCATTCTGATTTCATATATTCTGTGCCAGGACATTCTGGTGCCCACCAGACTATTATCAAAGGTGGTAATTTACAATTATCTTTACTCAATTTAATTCTTAGAAAAAAAGTATATTAATATAAACTACAAAGTAATTAAATAGTATATTAGCAGTCGACGTTGTTAAAGCAGGACCCGCCGTGGGTTTATTAACTATTTTAAAGCATCCGAACAATCAAAATACTGTATTATCAATGCGCGTGCTGTGATTATATGGTATACGTGCGAGACTGCGAACACGGCCTTCGTTTTTAAGTTCTATAGTGAACAAATCCGTTTCGTTGTTTCGTTTCCCGTCTGAAAACATATTCTATAGACCATGGCCGCCACGAGGAGACTTCAAAAAGTTAGTATGCTACAATGCATTTTACACGTATTGTACAATTTATAAACTATGTATATGTATATAAGAAATACTGTTTATGCATGTGACAGGACAATCATTGTAGAAGTATAGTATTACTCGTGCCAGCCGTATTATTATTTATTATACTAAGTACAGGCGTACAGCAGTTTAATTCACCGTTTACTCCGTTTAGCTTTTATAATAATAACATTTATCTGTTTCTGTTGATCGCCAAATGTATCGTTGATATGACATGATCGGAAAAAATTTTGTATTGTGTTAATTTAGGTTGAATAATTGAATTGACCAAATTATATTATAAGAGACGCTTAACGCCAACTAACCTTAGTTGGTTTTTCTCTGCACACACAATTGAGATATTTAAATAAGTAGAGCTTTTTATTTATGGGATATAATATATTAATATATAGATAATTTATTGAGAATAATGGAATTTATTGATTTTAATACTGCTTTGTGTAAAAACGGCATCATAAAAATTGTGATGTACAGGTTGCTTTTTAAGCATGCTCACCTTATTTTTATGCCTACATTATGCATATATTCAAATTTTTGGAATTTTAAAATAGATTTGAAGGCGTAAGCGCAACTAAGGATAGCATTTAAAGTGGAAAATGGGGGTTAGCATGCTTAAACAATCACCTTTTATAGATTAGAAATATGTGTCTAGTGGCTCTATTTAAGTTTGTTAATAGGGGTGTTTAATAATTTAAGTAGACTTAAATTTTTTTTCTGAACGTCAATCCACTTTTTATACATCTTAGTAAATACATGTATTTTATGTATGCATAGCATACATATGGGGTTGAACTGGTATATTATATTTTATTAAAATAATAAGTATAATATACCAAATTAAAAAATTGGGAAGTTGGAAACAGCTTTTGTCATGCATTCCAACAATACATACATCTATAAATAATAAATATACATTACCTCCACAAATAGCCACATAGGTATTATATTATACGCATTATGTTTTTTCATAATATATTTTAAATGTTATGCATCTGTTGTAGCATTTATTATTTATTATTTTATCTAACTACTTAAGTTAACTTTTTTAGTAAGTGTGTTCCAGATATATTTAAACGTTCCATGATTACCAGGGCTCGGAACTTTATGCATTTGCGTTTTTCTCAGGAAGCTGCATATTTCTAATCTGATTTGATACAAATTTGTTTCATGAACCATACTATTGAAATACAACAATTTATGTTGCATATTTTTGCATATTTTACTAAATTTATGTGATTTTGAGTATATAAATGCATTTTATGTTAAAGCGTTTTAGAAATCAACAAAAATAAACAAGTTTTCAATAATTGAATATTGTAAATTAAATGATTTACAAATAAATAGTACCGTATATGATAAAATGTGGGAAGTCTATTTGAACGCATTCTACTCTAAAATGGTACATGTGCTGCTCATGGTCTCTATAGAGTTTCAGAGGAAGTACGAAATCAATTTGGTACTGTTCGTAAAGTCGTAGCCAACGTAAAAAAAATATTTAAAAAAGCACCATCACGTATACAAATTTTCAAAAATTACGCACCGGAGATCCCTTTACTTCTAGAACCAGTCATAACCCAATCAATGCAGTTCTTTATTATAGTAAATATTATGAAAAAATTGTGATGTTGTTAATTTGTTGGATAAATACTAATTAATACCTAACATTATTTAATAATCGCTGTATTCGATAAATTCTATTTTTTTTAAATTTAGGATTCTGGGAATAGATTTAGTATAACAGCTCCAAATCATCAACAAAAAAAATATTAATAAAATATTTATGATCCAAAAATATTTTTTTTTTATAATTATACCTTAAAATATATATATTTTATAAGATAAAATATGCATATTATACTGCATATTTGCGTTTTTTTAGTACATACGTATGCACATATTTCATTGTTTTTTAGCGCATAAAGTTCCAAGCCCTGATGATTACTATTATAGTGTATCTACCTAGTACCTAAATAATAAGGTATACCTATGTGAGCTATGCTATTGTATTTTTAACACGTTGACTGCCATGTGGCCCTTGATTACGTATCGATCATTTTTTGGCCGCCCGCTGCCGCACCATATCATTCCTAGAAGGCCATACAGCCGCGGGCTGCTGTAAATGAATTTGGATTTATATTATTAACTTTTCCATGGCACTACAATAATGAATTAAAAAATGCGCTGTGGCGTAGTGGGAATAATTACAATTTTTTTGATGTAATAAACATAATTTTAATGTTTTTTTTAATTTAATAGTATATATAAAATTTGTAATGACACTGAAAAATTTGTTTGGCGTACCAATGATACATAATATTCTTGTGGCAGTACGGCGGACAACATGTTAATTATAGGATAGGATTACCTTCATTTTAGTTTTATGAATATTAATTCAGGTTACTGCCATAACACAAAATAGATGAATTTAATGTTATGTATTTTTTAAAATGTACCTAATTAACTTATTACCTTACTTATTACATAGGTACGCAATAACTTTAAAATATTCAATAAATCAAAAGGTAATTACATTTTTGTTATATTAGTCAAATTTGTTAAATCTTGGTGTTTATCTAAAGGTACTCTAAAATATTTAGTTTTCTACTTTTATCCATTGAAACATGCTATTTTTATACAAAACTGCTTAATATAATTACAAGGATAATTATGAATTGAAAATTTAGATATTAGTTTTAAATGTAGTCTATGTAAAAATCATAAGCTAATTTTTAAAATACTTCTCTATACATTTTATACTAAATAGTAAGGATTGTGTACATACCATCTAGACCTATGAAAATAAAAATATTTTCTATTAGACCATCTACCACTCAACCACTATATAATATATAAATTACTATCCACTTATCTAAGTAATAGTATTTTAGATTTTGTTGATTAATTTAAAAATGTGTCATAAAAACCAATACCATATATAATTCTAATTTTTTAAGTAAATATATTTTTAGGTCCGTAATTAATCATATATAACAAGTTTAGTTTCTTATCTTAGGAACTAGCAGATATCCGCGATTCTGGACTTAAGTCATTCCGTGATATCCAGGTTGATGAAACAAACATATTAGCTTGGCAAGGACTGATTTTACCTGTAAGTATATAAAAAATAAATATTTATTGTAAACTATGTTTAGAAACACAGTAAATGTTAAAACATTAATTTAAAAATAAAAATACAAACTTAATACTAAAAATGTTAAATGTAATTCAATAATTGTATCATAATTTGATTCAGGAAAATCCCCCATATAATAAAGGGGCATTTAGAATAGAAATTAATTTTCCTGCCGAGTATCCATTTAAACCACCTAAAATCAATTTCAAAACTAAAATTTATCATCCCAACATTGATGAAAAGGGCCAGGTTTGTTTGCCAATCATTAGTGCTGAAAATTGGAAACCCGCTACCAAGGCTGATCAAGGTATGTATGATTTTGGAACTTGTTTTTCATTACTATATCAGTAAAACACAATGAATTTATTTTTTTAATGTCTTGACATTTTCAGTTATTCAAGCTTTAATAGCCCTAGTCAATGATCCTGAACCAGAACATCCTCTACGTGCTGAGTTAGCAGAAGAATACTTGAAAGATCGTAAGAAGTTTTTTAAAAATGCTGAAGATTATGCCAAAAAATTTGGTGAAAAAAGACCATCTGATTAGAATGTACATCATGGCATTCTATACTCATGATCGTCGTTAAACTATGATCAACACCAATTGCATTACACACAATAAACAACGACATACAGCAACAACAACTTATCACCAATATGTGTAATCACACAATTTAAAGCAATTAGTTGAGATTACAAGATTGTAACCAATATTTCTATCACTACAATAAACACTATAATTTGAATAAAGGTTTTATTTTTATGGTTAGAGAAACATGAGCGTTTTAATTATGCTTTTTCTTATTTAACGTATTTATTAAATGTTAATTTTTTTCTCAATTAAAATTGTACTTCAAATATAAATTAATATAAATAATGTGTAAAAAGTATTAATAATTATAAAAATAAATTTTTTTTGAAAATATTTTTGTATATAATATGATAATAATATATATATTAGTATCTGCCTAATTGCCTATTGTAAATTCTAGCATATTCTAGTTTTTAAATAGTCCACACTGGTTAACTTTCTACAACCCTCTAAATCCAACAATTTATTCTACAATGCGTCTGAATTCGTCCGGACTATCGAGACTAACTTACCCTTATTGTTTTATTACTACAAGCTCTAAGCGTTAGAATATTTATATTTACATTTCATTAATTTAAGACTGACATAAGATGAAATGAAGAATGTGATAGGAAATATAAATTATTTTTGAAGCTAAAACATTAAATTTATATCAACAGGTTTTTAACAGATTTGTTATTCTGTTTACTATTGTAGTAGCTCCATAAATATAAATAAAATTACTCAAGTTTAATGATCGAAAAGGAAATTGTGTAGGATAAGTTATGGAGCGTTTCAATTATAGACAGCTATGATATTAAAGACATTAGTAAAGTGAAAAAATTATCAAATTAATAAAATTATTTAATTATTTTTTTAAGCTGAGAAATAACTTATAACTTTAAATTTATTAGGTATGATAAATCGCCCCAGCCTGTACAATACAAAACATTTTGACAAATTTAAGAATGTCTGGGAAATCTCCAGACATAACCTAATAAATAATTTTGAACTTAATATCACCATATTCCATGAACTAAGATTAAGACTACCATTAACAATAAATATGAATTGAAAAAGTGTATTACAGCAATACCAAGTAAATATTTAAATCCTGTTGACTCCTAGCAATAATTTAAAAAAAATCTTGGTGTGGGACACAAGTTTTGATAAATTGTTACTCAGTTCTGTTATAGACTTCTTTTTTTATGGAACCTATGTGACAGGAGATGAGAAAAAAATATTTATATTAATAATTTAGAATTTATATGAAATTTATGAAAACCGTGGCAGTTATTGAAGTGGATACTGGATATAAATAAATGTTCTAACATTTTAGAACTTAAATTGAAGACAGGTGAAGGGTAAATACTAAATAGACTATATTTTAGGTAAATATTAACTACCTATAAAAAGTGCTATAAACTATTGAGTATTAGGATTTCTTTCGAAAAATATTAGCTACTAAGTACGATAGGTATTCTTGTCTGAGATTTATAAGCGAAATATATGTGGTAAAAATAACCAATATGGGTGTGTATAGATAGGTACTGTGTAGGTTTACGTCTATCATTGCAATGGAAATATAATTATAAGTAAATAGTAATTAATTTATAATACTAAAACATCAAATTTAATTTATGAAAGATGAATGCATTTGATGAAAACAATTTTAATTAAGATTTGCTTAGTAATTTTAATAATTCAGCACACTTTTATTCTTCAAAAATAGTTGTTATTCATGTTCAAACAGTTTTGTTAACAAAATAAAAAATACAGATCACTGGTTTAAAAATTATAATCTTGAAGCAACTAGATAATTTTAAGTTATTTATTTTTTTTTTTATTCGTGTCAAGCGCATAGTATAACAGTAATAATAATAATGATATAAGTTGTATAGTGTAAAATAAAATAAACAGTATAAAATAAAATAAACAAAAAAAAAATAAATAAAATTAACTTTTAAATAAACATTACACAATATTAATAAATAAGGTAAAATAGATATTTTAAGTTATAATTGTTTTATATATATGTACAAAAAATATCTTAAATTTGAAATTTTTTTTTAACAAAATTCTTTATTACGCTATCTGTTACAATTAGAACAATAAGCTTAAGTGATAATAACAAAAAAACAGACAGAAGAGACTGAGGGAAGAGACCTCCCATCGGAGGTACTTCAACATGAATATTAATTTAAATTTAAGGTATTAGTCCTAGCATAATATTAATAATAGTGATAGTGCGTGAATACATAATAGTTAAGTAACAAAGATCATATAAGTTGTAGATACATTTTTTTTTTTTTAAATTATAAAAGTAGGTCACGACACCATTGCCTTTTTAATCTTTTGTGGGGATTTCCTGGAATAGTTGCAGATGATAGTTGGACAATAAGGGGATTCGAATGATGTGTTAACTTGTTATTGAATCGTTTATAGTGGAGCTTGGCTAGTTCAGTGACGGTGGGTAAATTGAAGTCAGAATGAAGGGTATCATTTGAAACATAGAAGGGAGCTTTGGAGATGACGCGAAGGACTTTGGATTGAAACCTTTGTATACGGTTTGTATTTGATACTTTGGCTGAGCCCCATAGTTGCAAACCTTAGGACCAGATGGGCCTGAGTAGTAGTTTATACAGCAGTAATTTAGTAGGTAGTTTGATATTTTTAGAAGTTAAGAATGGCCGAAGAAGACGAAAACGATCGTTCAGCGTTCGAGTTTTATTTTTAATGTCAGTTGACCAGGTAAGTCGACGGTTGATGTTGACTCCAAGGTAGCGTACACATTGGGCAGTGGGGAGGGGTTGGTTGTTAAGGAGGAGGGTCGGGCACACTCCTTGCCGAAGCGTAAAAGTACAATGGATCGATTTAGATTCATTCATTTTAACTCCCCATTCCTTGTACCAGGCTTGGAGAAGGTGAAGGTGGTCCTGAATATAGCTAGAGGCTAGATGAGGATCAGAACTAGAGGCTAAGATAGCTTTATCATCGGCAAAGTCACCGACAAGCGTATGGAGGGAAATTTGAAATTAAAATGAAAAACTAGTTTCAAAGTTTGCTATATGGTACAAAATGATTTCTTATTTTTTACCCAGTTTCATTTTGTTTATCTAATTGTATACTTGTTATACTATATTTAATATAAAATAAGACACAATTTTTTTAAGTATCTAATATTTTAATAAATAAATAAAATATATATGTACACAAAAAATTAACAAAATACCATATAAATATTAAAACGTGAAATGTATTAAACCTTTAAAATTACAGAGTCTCAGTTGTCCATAAAGTAATCTGAAAAATAAAATATAATATAGTTATTGTTTTTGGCTTACTATTGAAAGGCAAACTATTGTTTATTACCTCATTTTCAAAATGAAACGATGTTGTTGCAAGTAATTTATCGTCCAAGGAAATATTCATTGATCTTATTTCATTGAAGTGATCAATTGAATACAAAAATCTCCCTTCATTAGTATCGTAAACCTAAAATAAAGAATAAAAAAAACAACTAGTTATTATTTGTTTTGTGTTTTTCAGAAATAGAATTAATTACATTTAATTTTTTATCTTTTGAAACGGATACCAAACACGGAGTCTTATGTTGAAATTGAACACAATTTACTTGACTTGTGTGTTCATTGTATTTTTGTAAAACTTTTAAAGCTCTCAAATCAAAAATTTGTACAGACCCTTGGTTTGTACCCACCGCTATTGAGAACTCTTCTTTTAGTGAAAGTGATTCTGCAAAATCTAATAAATGTACACGTAAAAAAATATTAAAATTAAAATTTTTGGTCAGTAGTTATTTACTTTTTGTTTACCTGGACTCAAATTGAATTTTGCAACACATTTTCCAGAACAACAATCAAAAACTTGTACATACGAATCTCTTGAACAGGAAACAACGAGTTTGTCTTCTTTGAAAAACTTTGCTATGTTCACCCAATTACGATGAAACATATTACTAGCTAAAAACTTATTAGATTGACAATCCCATATTTTAAATGTTTTATCATTTGAACAAGATATTAAATAATTATTGTCAACGGAATACTGAACATTCCGTACACACTGATAATGACCTCTGAATTCAGCTAAAATCTTCCAGCTTGACAACTAAAAATTACTTTATTAAAAAAAAATCATGCTGTGTAAATTTAAACAAATAATACCTACCTTATGGTTCCATATTTGAATTTTTCCATTATCTGAACATGTAACTATTTTATTTCCTAAAGAATTGCTCGTCAAACTTGTAAGTTTACTATTATGTTCATATTTTGTCCTGTAGTAAGTAAATGGAAGATTACAAGCCTACTTCAACGAAATACAATTATTTTTTATATATATATTACTTTATAGTTTTTAAATCAGCTTTGGACCAATCATAAACATATAAATTATTCAGATTGTCTAAAGATGCTAATCTTTGTGTTAGTCCTAAATATGACAGTTTCATTGAGTGGCCCTTTGTCTTCAGATTTAACCAATGTGACGGTTTCAGCGCTAAAGTGTATTCTGTATGGTCCAAAACTAAAAAAAAAAAAGACTAAGTTAATACTTATTATTATACAATATGACTTCCAATTTAATAAATTACCGTTGGATGGTTTGAAACTTGTTGTATTCCATTTCAAGCATTCAATATCAGTAGTCATAATTATTATTTATTAAACATCTAGGTATACATTATATGCAGGCAACTTATTAAACACGTTATGTTGTTACACAATTCAAACAGGAAAAAAAATACAAAATTAAGTATTTAAACACACTGTTCATTGATATTGATAGAAGTAGAAACTAAAACTAAAAGATGAAAATCTAAAGTATATTATATTCAATTTGAAATTCAAAATAATATTTGAAATTATTTATTATTTTTTTAACAGTCAAGAAAAAGTGATAAGAAATTAATATCGAATCGGGAAGTCGGCGTTAAATAGATAGCGCTCTTTGACATCAGAAATTCTAAACTGATCACTTTCTATTTTACAAAAAAAATAGGTACTTTTGTTCTGTGTTACTACCTATTAAGTATTAGCACAGAACAATATGCTATTAGGTAGTTGTTCCAAAGCCAATTTTTTCAATTTCCAAAATGTACATATTTTTTACTGGTGAATATTTGTTAATTGTTCCGACGATTCAATATATTTATGCCACTAGGGCACTAGGCTAGACTTCTAATATATTTTTAAGGCTCATTGAAAATTAAGAAAAATCAAGAATTGTAACGCAAAACCAGTGTTTGCAAAATCGTTTTTGTTTTTAGTCACGACTCAAAACCGAATAGTCGCAGGTACTTTAAATTTTCACAAAATATTTATATGATGTAGGCTGTTTTCGAAAAAGTCCTTTCACATGGGGCTGATTTAGATGGTACACTCAAACGCAATAACATTAAATCTAACAAATGCTGATACATATTTTTCAATTAGGCATTTATTATACCAGGGCTTAGAGACTATGTGTTATGGCCAAACCGGGTGACCGTGACCACTGGCCTTGAAGACGGTCTCCGCGGGGCCAGGTGTACGTTATCAATTAAATATTTCATATCAATATTATAAATTATTTGAAAAATGTCAAATAACAATATTATAGTATTATTATAAAATACCATATTTAAAAAACTTTGAATAAATTAAAACGTTTGTCGTCTATCGTGGTCAATGGATTGTTTCCGTCTTTTATAATATCGTAACAAATAGGGATACACGTTACCGACATTTTACAAGATTACGGATACGGTACAATTTTTTGAGTCCAATACTTCGTACCGTAGGGATACACAAACCCGACTATAGCTGATCGAGTGTCGCTTCCATAATGTTCTGTGATTATACCATGACAAAATAAATAATAATACATCAAGTTCATATAAAGTTAATTAATATGGAGTCAGTACTACCAGAATCAAAATTAATTATTAATTATTTGAACTTTGCTGCCATATTTGTGTTAAAGTATCATCCTTGGGAAAACGACGTAACGTAGTAGTTGAATCGATATTGATTCCCTTTTATTTACTACCGCTGAAACAGTTTTTATATATGCACACTGGCATTATAGTTTTCATGTTATTTAAAATATTGTACTAAGCCAAGAAAATATAAAAATTAAAAACGGTACAATTGTTAATTTTTTTTTATCAAGGGATAAAGATGAACCGAAAATATTAGACCGTTAACATAAAAGTTGTATGTGGTTGTATATTATAATTTATCAGCTGATCCCGCGCACTTCGTTGCTCGTCAAATGTACCAACTCTATATGACTCAAACTTTGTTCAATTCGTTATTTAATATTTGGTGTATGATGTTCAAAATTTATCTTAACTTTTCTGTTTCCCAGAATAAAAATTCTGATCCGCAGCAGTATAATATTATCTGGTAGGCGATCTACCGCAGGTAGATCGCAGACCCCGTGCTGTTTTACATAAGTGTATGATTTAACTCTAAAGTATCAAAGTTATACCAAGTTTGTCGTTTTTACTTAATTCCACCTACCATGGATTAACATAATCAATTAATACAAAATCCTAACCTAACCTAACCGTACTGAAATCCGATGAATAAAAAAAGAAACCAAATTTAACTCTTTTTAATTTAGCCCAACTCCTTCCCAGAAGTCCAATCTATACCCACAAACATTCATTTATATATATATATTGACAAAAAATAATAATACAAATCAACAAACACGCCCGATTAACCAATAGCACTTACTTGTTACATTCTACTGTAACAATGTAAGATGTAGATATTGCTACCAAAATATATTATACCTATTTGGAATTCAAAATGTGTTGCCGAAAAGTGACATTCAAAATGTATGTAAGGTAGGAGCGTGGAGGGCATGGCCCCCATGGGTCTTTGTTGAGTAATTGCGCGCTTGGAACGCAGTTTTAAATCGTTGGATTGAGCTCCTGTACTTAATTTTTCCAATTCGAGCACTGAATTGGCTATTAAAACATAAAATACGTTATTCGATAGGGTCTCATTTAATTTGTTTCTCAAAATAGTTGTTTCAAAGTAAATTCGTAAATTGAATTAGGTATAAGTATAACATTTTTTTTTTTAATAATATCACGGACTATTAAGGAATGGTCCGTTAACGAATATTTTGTCTCAAATCTAATACTATAATCGTCTATAAAATTATAATGCAACACAGTTATTTACCATTCTTTCGTCTATTATTACCGCTAGGTAGCGCTTGACACTATACACTTTTGATGGTCTTCTGTGGAGCGACCAAATGAGTAACAGGTGGTAACAGAAAAAAAACAACAAAATTCCACTACCCCGTGGCTCACCGACCAATTTGTAAATTCGTTAGCAATACGCCACTGCGCCAGTACCACTACCACAGGGCACAGAATAATTGGCAATACAATGGTATATACATTCTAATCCGTGATTAATAACTAAAATGTACATATTTTGTCGATTGTTCCATATAGAGGCATAGGAGTAAGAAAATGTTCTGACATTTAAATTAGAATTTGTTTCAACTATAGACTATTATAATTTATATGGTTGACCTCTCGCATAAACTTAATTTGTACGGTTCCAGTGGCTAGTCCAGGGGCGGCCCATGCCCACTAGAAATATCATGTTAGGGCCTTAAGCTATATTTGTTATTTGTAATGTGTTTTTTTCAATGCCGAATCGGAATCGTTACCGATATAATATTTATTATAGTCGAAAACGAAGGAAACAATACAATTTATAAAAATAAAACAACTGGGATAGTCTGACTGCAGCCACGATGGCTATGAAAATTATTATTAGATTGAAATCTAGTTATTATGAAAATTTGAATAATGGAAAGTTGTTGTTGGAAAAAGTGGTCGATGACTTTGGAAATTATGGTTTTTGGAAATAAGAAAACATAGAAAATATTGAGTTATGGAAAAACGTTCTTTTGGCAATTGAGTACAATGGTAAAACTGGTAATAACGCTACTGGATAAAATGGTTTTTGGTAATAAATGTAATGTTCCAACTATGGGAAAAGTGGTAATTGGTAAAGCTGGTAGCAACCCGCCCGCGGATGTTTATAAGTTATAATGCTTACGTTTACTGATCAATGATCACACCACACGTCAATGATCTACCGATAAATAAACTGTTGAAGGTATTATTCCCAGAGTATTAGAGTAAATGATAAATAGTTTTTTATTAACCATTCAATGTTTAGTGTCTTCATTTTATCCGTAACACGACAACACAACTATAATGAATTTGGTGCCCGAGAAAAACAGCGACTTCAGTACAACGGAGTTTTGGGACTCTTTTTTTACAAAACGTAAAGCTACTTTCGAATGGTATGGTAATTATGAAAATTTAAAACGTTTGCTCACCAGGTACATTCGTGCTAAAGATGATATATTAATGTCGGGATGTGGAAATTCTGATCTTGGTTTAAACTTGTACTCTGATGGATTCATCAACATGACTTGTGTGGATAATAGTGAAGTTGTAATTGCCAATATGAATAAAAAACATAAAAACAAATACCCAGGTCTAGTTTATGAAATTAAGGATATATTGAATACCAAATATGCCGATGAAAAGTTTAGTGTCGTTATTGACAAAGGAACACTGGATGCTTTGATGCCGGATGGTGAAGTGGAATCCCTTACACGTGCAATGAAAATGTTTAACGAGATCAAAAGAATATTGAAATTTGGAGGGCGATATATTTGTGTGTCCCTTCTTCAGTGTCATATTGCACAGTTTATATTTTCCTATTTCAGTGAAAATGGTTGGATAATTCGTGTTTGCCAATGTACAGAAGTTGAAGACTCACCAGATTTCAATGGCCAACCTGTATTTATGGTTGTCTGCACTAAAGTAAATAAAATACCCGGAGCTAATCCAGTTCTTGAGTGGAATCCAGATGGACTTACAAATGAAAAATTAGATTCCATAAATTATCTATTAGAAATAGTTATGAATACTCAAAAATCTGTTTCAATGTGTTTTGATCTCACTAAATGTCAAATGGAAGACATGTCAAATAATTATCGATTTGATATTTATTGTTCCCAAACAAAAAAACCTCGATACACAATTATGATTGTTGAATCTCCTACTCAAAAAAATCCAAATAAAATGACTTTTGCTGCATTTATTGTTCCTCATGGTCGAGAACATGAGTGGTTATTTAGCAGCATAGAAGGGCAAGATATACTGCGACAGAATTGTAATGTAGATCGTTTAGCTATTATCAGTATGCATCGAGGACAGATTTATAAGAATTTAAAACAAGTACAGGGAGAACTATCAAGACTTATGTTGAAAATAGCACCACAAGGTGTCATAAGACGTGGTGAAACCATATTATTTTTATCATTAGAACAACTTGGAGATAGAAAAATCATTATGGAAAGCAAAAGTGAACACTCTGGAAATTTTGTAGTAGAGGAAGTAATTGGGCAAAAAGATGAAATTTATAGACGTTTAGTATTCCTTAGCATGCCTCATATCATTCAATCCGAAACAAAACTACTGACTGAAAATGGAGAGATCAAAATGGATTATTCTCATTTCCTCAGCGATTACATACCATATTTGGGCCTCGGTGTGGGCATTTTAGCAAATCGATTAAATAGAGAATTTAAAATCCTTTTAATTGGTTTGGGTGGAGGTGTACTTACTAATTTATTGTTAAATGCTTATAAAAATGTAAATATTGTAGCTGTAGAAATAGATCAAGTCGTATACAAAATAGCCAAAGAAGCTTTTGGAATGTTAGAGGACAGCAGATTAGAAGTAAATGTTTGCGACGGTCTCGAGTATATATGCAATGCTGTCAAAAATAATGATAAATATGATGCAGTAGTATACGATGTTGATGCTAAAGATATTACATTGGGTTTAAGTGGACCACCAAAAGCTTTTTTGAGACAAGATATACTGAATAACATAAAAAGTTTAATCGGAAAAGATGGTTTATTTATATTGAACTTTGTCTGTCGTGCATCTGATGTTAAAGCTGAAATTTTAAATGTTTTGAAGACTAATTTCAAACAACTAACATTATTAAAAATTGCTGAAGATATTTGTAAAGTGCTGATAGTAGGAAATGGCGATAAAGCATTTGATGTACACCTTTTGGAACAAACTGCTGCATACATGAACCAATGCACCAAAAGTAATCCACTCATTGCTTGTGATGTCATTGATATTTCTGCTTTGAAGGAAAATATTGAAGATATTTAATGCTGAAGCATTTTAAAAATGCTTTATTTTTTCATACTTAATTACTGGTGCTATTTAAGTTTATATGAATAATTTAATTTAGATACATTAAGTTTATAATATATTTGATTGTTACATATTTGAAGGTTATTATTATTTTTTTTGATAACATAAGAACAATAATTATTTAGAAATATAAATTTGATAAACAAATTATTCCTTAGATATCACATTTGTTCTTAACAATATTATCTTTATTCTGAAATTATTATATTATTTGCTATACCAGCCTCATATTTTGTGGATAATTGGACATATTATTATATTAACTGTTGAGTTTTAAAAATATTTTTTAAATACAAACATTTTAATTCATTTATATTTTTGTACAAGTAAGGTATAAGAGTATAATGATTTTTTTCTATTTAAAATATTTTCTATATAGAATTAATTTACTCTTGACCCATAAATTACACTTATTTCACACAACATTAATATGCATTATACATATTTTAAAGGTTTGATTCACTCTGTTTAAAACAATTATAGTAAACAAATTATTGGAAGCACACTTTATGAAAATGAAATGTTATTAAGAAAAATTAATTTGAGAAGTATATTGTTTCATTAGTGTTTGCTTAAGCTTCTATTAGACAATTTGTATCCAAGTTGCAAAGAGTATTTGTAATTCTGTCGACCGATTTTTTTTCTGTACCTGTACACGGTGCGGTCCACTGTAGAGTCTGCAGTTACACAATAATTTCCTCCTTACTCACAAACCCTATAATGATGGAGTATTGCACGTTCTGGTGTAAAATAAAATGTCCCATCATTAGGATTTGAAAACTCCCAGATAAAATGATTTCCAATTTCTACTATTCATGGCAGATCACAAATATATTTTGAACGTTGATTATGTGGATGCAATTTAGTCTTAAGCTGTGTTTAATGTTAAACTACAAGATTTGAATAAAATGGATTCTGATTTAATGGTAAAGAGTCATCATCAGCCTATTGCATGTAGAAGATTGCATTACAAAATGAATAAGCAGCTGGAGTTTGATAAATGTTTAACTAACTAAAAATAAACAAGTAATAAAATTAATTTTACATATTTGTATGCATCAGAAAATCTTAACATAAAACATACTTAATTAATTTGATTAATGTATCATTTTGTCTAGGAACAAAAATTTCATCTATGTCTAAAAATGCCACATATTTTGACTTGTATATATTTCTATACAAGCAATCATTAAGCACAGCAAACATTCCATCAGTTCTGAATTCTTGCTTGGATACCATATCCAACTGTCAAGGTAAAACAGAAACCAAATTGTCTTTTATGTAACGGTCCAAAACACATTCAACATTTGGCCCAATAGTGTTTTTATAAAATGTAAAATGTCCAATCCCAAGTAAATAATTCTGCAAATTCCATAAGTTGTATTGCCTTAAATTAAAAATAAAATATATTATAACAATTAAATGATGAAATAATTACTCTATCATAATAATAATGAAATAGCTTAACACAAATTTCTATATCAGTCTTGAGTTGACTAGTTGGTTTTGGAATTTGAATCAGAATTTCATTTGTAATTGGATCTTTAATATGAGACACAATAGATACGCTTAACGGATGGTTTCCGTCTGATGGTAATTTGCACAACACAAATACTGCACTGTACTTTAGATTCTAGTTTTCCCGGATTGCTTTCACAAATGCTGAAACAGTCTTGGAACTATTTACATACCATAATCTACACCAAACTGGATCTGGTTTTAGAGTTTTGGTCGCACCAATTATGCGTACTAATGGTCCGACAGATTTGATTCTTGTATCCAAGTATGCTGAATAATTGAAAAATTTGTTCCTATTTGATGATACAAACATATTAAAGTCAACACACTAAAAATAAATTTCGAATTGTCACAATACTTTGTTGATTGGACTTTTTGCCCAACTGCATTTCTAGGAACAATTCCACTTCGATTGGGTAATGTACGTTCTACATGCGGTGGATGTATTATATACTGTTGTTTTGTAGACTTATAATGGGTCGGTGGCTTAAATTTTTGACTATAATACTTTACATTTAAAAAAATTAATTTCGAAAGCGTCGGACACGATTTGCAGCAAACTGAGACGCGGTCGCGGGATGACAACGACACGCGAGCACTTGTTGACTTGCTCCATCGGGACGAAACGAAATCGTTATAATATTTAAAGCTATGGTCGTCGGACCGAATCCAACCGGCGAGCGAAAAAGAAGAACACCGGCCAGCCGCATACCCGTCTCACAAACCTGCGGCAGCAACTACAGCGCAGTGCCTACCGTCGGAAAGAGGTGCTCGACGGACTTTTGGGAGCCCCCCCCCCCCCCATTTCCACCAATGATGCACGGATATAAACATTTTGAGTCTTGCACATATTTTTTGATTTTTAATAAATACGATTATACTATTATGAGTACGTATAACAATAATAAGCAGTACCTATATATAGACATATAGTAGCTTCCTATGCCTACCGGCTTCAATCGCAAAATTCGAGGTCCTGCAGCTGTCACTCGGCCCCCAAACCCCCCGGATTGGAAATAGTAAAGCTGGGAACGTTATGCGAGTGTGTGACTATAGAACTAAGATAACATAAGCATATAACCAATAACCTGATGAGGGACCTACCTAATTTATAGTTAACACATACGTAATATCGACGGCTTTAATTTGCAATCACTTTTGATAAGTTTCTGTAATTTTTTACGGAGATTTATGAATTTAGCTCGCCATCACAAGTAGGTATTTGTGGAAAACAATTTAAAAAAAAAAAAAAATAGCAGCCTGCTAAAGTAGACATATTCCATATAATAATTATTTAGCTTGTGCACGGCATGCGAAATAGGTCTACACACGCCTATGGCTCCGATCCTAGGGATGACGCGTCACCACTTGAAGTCGTACACAGTGGCGTGGAAATGATTTCTGAAAGGGTGGGACACCAAAAAAAAAAAATACATAGCTAAATAGGAGGGGAAAATTGGAAAACCCCCCACCCCCTCAAAACTTTTTATGAAGGTAATAAAAAGCCAATGGGGTGGGGGGATCTGACCCCTATGTCCCCCCCCCCCTGTACACGCCTATATTATTCACTACCAATGGTAGACAGAAAAGATAGTACTACTTTAGTTCGATATCCGTTGTGGGCCCGGGGCCCTAAATGCAAACTTAGTATCTACCAACTAGATTTAATTTACTACCAGAAAAGATGCATTAAATTCAAACATTTAGCTAAAAATTTAATAGGTAATAAGATAATGCTTGTCATTTTCGTCAAATATTTATATTAGTAATTTTCATAAATAGTAAAATGTTCGAAATATTATGGCTATTTTGAACTATTTATAGACATTTGAAACAGAAACCGTGACATTATACGATCTTGCAGTTTTTTATATTATGTTTTTGACCATTTTCTGCTGGCAAGTATTGTAAACACTGTGTGGTATGAGATTAATCTGGATAAATTTGAATGTTTTCTCGGGGGACCCAACTGCCCGAAGCCCTACGGATATTCAGTGTAAGGTCTATGCCCGGAGTGATGGGACTACTGGACTAGTTCGTTCGTTCATCGTTCACCAAACTGAACTAGTTCACTGAACGATCAAACTGAGCGACTGAACACTGAACTATACGTAAAAGTAATATAGTTCACTGGTACTAGATCGTTCTATAGTAGTGATCACTGATTACTGAACGAAAAAGAATATCGTTCGAATATCAAATCGTTCGTTTAAATAGTTCGTAGTAGTGAACGTATTGAACGATGAACGACGTCGTTCTTCTAATGTAAACTAGTGCGAATCGTTATCTCTAGTCTGTGGATAGTGGGTTGTGGATATAATTATTACATTTTGTTCATATAGAATAAATTATAGAGTTTTCAATTTTTGGCATGATCGTACACTATTTGGCTATGACAACCTAAACGTTCTACTTAGTAATTAGTCTTTTGACTTTTTGGTGGCTCTGTGCCGTGTGGTATTGTGGTATAAATATAAAACAAATGTTTTTTTTTTTTTAAATTTTAACTTAAATAAGTAGGAGATTTACATTTAAATTATGTCAACCATCAACGATGAAAAAATTGATGTAGGTAGAACTGAGACATTGGTGTACTCGGTAGAAGTACAAAAAGCAATAGATGAGGTACACTTTGATACAAAATACTCGTACATTTCATAGTATTGTATTCAATATTTAAAATAATATTGTTATTTACTAATAGATACTGCCGAGCGATGATCCACTGGATAAACCAGATTTCGACACGATAGATTACATCAACAATCTGTTTCCTACTGAACAATCGCTTACTAATATCGATGATGTTATTAATTCACTAGAATGTAAAGTAGACTCCATAGATAATGATATAAGATCAGTCATTAGGGGACAAATTGAAGTTAACAAGGTATAATTAATCGTATAAATGTATCGAAACGTAAATTAGTATAATCTTTCATATAGGATGGTAAGGCTGAGCTTGAAGAAGCCCAACATTATATCAAACAACTTTTCAGTCAAATTAGAGAGATCAGACAGAAAGCTGAACATAGCGAGGAAGTTGTTAAAGAAATTACGTTAGATATTAAACAATTAGACTGTGCCAAAAAGAATCTTACAACTTCTATCACAACATTAAATAATTTGCATATGCTTGTTTCTGGTATCGAGTCGCTCAGGTATGTTAGCCTTTTACTTAGTAAGCCGTACAGCTGGTGTCAAATCAGCCGTACGGCAGGCTCTAGCTAATAGCTAGATTAATGTTACTTACATTTGGTGTCTTTTGTGTTTGTAAATCTAATAACATATTTCTCTACCCAACTTTTGCCAATACTTAAGCATTTTCTCAAGTATTTAAATATTTTATATTTTATATTTTAATGCAATTTTCAGTAGTTCAATTTGTACTTGAATTTTTGTCTTAAATTTTCAAGTAGCACAAACGTTTCTTGTTTTAAGTTTAGGTAAACCAAAACAGTTGAAATTGTAACAAATTTATAGCCGTTTTATATAGTAGACAACAATTTCCAAAAATATTAATATGAAAATTAGTTATTAATGGTAGTAAAAATATTAAGGCACTCTCACTGTATTGTACATATCTACCAATTAATATAACTAATTTAATTTAAAATCACAAATGTATACAGAGGCTTAACTACAAAACGTAAATATGGAGAAATTGTGATGCCCCTACAAGGTGTAACTGATGTTATGGAACATTTCAAGAATTACACAGATATACCACACATTGCTCAGTTATCTACTGAAGTAAATATTTAACTATTTTGTTTTAAACTAATTTTTATAATTTATCTGCCTTCTTTAATAGGTAAAACAACTTCAAAAGTCTTTAGCAACACAAATTATGGCAGATTTTCGTGAAGCATTTTCTGGACCAAATGCAAAGAACTTTGTACCTAACAGACAAATGACTGAGGCATGTTTAGTTGTTTCAATTTTAGAGCCAAAAGTCAAGTAAGAAATGTATATATTTTATATTATAAATGTTTATAAAATATTAAAATGTACAATTTTTTATTTCTCAGAGACGAATTGTTAGAATGGTTTATAGATCTACAACTCTCCGAGTATACACATTTATTTGATAGTACAGAAGATGTAGCCTGGTTAGACAAGCTCAACCAGCGATATGCTTGGTTTAAACGTCAACTTTTACAATGTGAAGAAAAATTTAGGGCTATGTTTCCTGTTCAATGGGAGTTATCTGAAAGAATCGCAGTTGAATTTTGTAAAATCACTAAGTATGTAAAATTTATTATTTGCAATTTTTCTTAGTTGCTTAGAACCATAATTTGAATTTCTAGAAATGAGCTTTCTAAACTGATGGTTAAACGAAAAAACGAGATTGATGTCAAGCTTTTACTGTTTGCAATTCAAAAAACAGTTGCATTTGAAAATTTGATGGCAAAAACTTTTAATGGCAATACAATTGTTCAAAATTATGAAAAATCTTTGAACAATACAACTGTTAGTATTTATATTTTATTGATAGATGGCATTTATAATTTTAAATTTTAAATTTTAGAAACAACCAATAATCAACACTGAAACTGAAGAAATTCTTCAACCATTTTCGGAAGAATTACAAATATCTAATGTGCCAGAAAATATGCCATCGCTTATACAAAAAAATGAACCAAAACTAAATTCATCACCGTTTTATGGTTTGATAAGTGATTGTTTTCAACCATTTCTCTATATTTATATTGACAGTGTAGATAAGTAAGTATTGAATTTACGTCTATAAACATTAATAAAAAATATATTTTTGGATTTATTAAATTAAATTTGTTTCCTTACAGAAATCTGTCTGAACTGATTGAGCGTTTTGTAAGTGACAACAAGATAACATTGGCGAAAGAAAATATTGATGATCAAACAGCTACAGTTCTACCAAATTGTGCTGACTTATTTCTATTTTATAAGAAGTCACTAGTGCAATGCACTGAGCTCAGTAATCATAATCCAATGCTTGCATTAGCAACCGTATTTCAGAAATATCTTAAAGAATATGCGACTAAAGTACTAGAAGTTAACCTTCCCAAGTATAAACATTTGTTTTAATTTTAGAATAATCTTAAGTATCATAAATCTTAATGTTATATTATGTAAAAAACTGTGTAATTTATAGAATAAGTCATCCAGCCACTTCTCTAACTACAAATGTTTCAAACATGACCAAAGACCTAATTAAAGATTTACAACTTCTTCCAAGTGGGATGACTGAAGCTAGTGTTAAAAATATAAATTGTACACCACAAGAGTTAGCTAAAATTTGTTGGTAAGGAAACAATACTAAAAATTTAAATTATAAACATAATGCACATACAATATTTATTTAAAAGAAATTATATTTTATTCATTTTAAGTATACTAACAACCGCCGATTACTGTATGGAAACAACACAACAGTTAGAAGAAAAATTAAAAGAAAAAATTGACCCTAGCTTAGTTGGAAAAATTTGCATGACCAATGAAAATGATTTATTTCAAAAGTAATATTATAGTCTACTATAATTCAAAAATATGTATTTCATGTTATTTTTTCTTTGTTTCAGTATTATTTTCATGTCTATTAATCTTTTGGTTCAACATTTAGAAGCGGATTTGGAACCTGCATTAAATAATATGACCAAAGTAAATAGCATGGATTGCTTGGATTTTATAGTTGAATTATTATGTATATTATTGTTTTTATTTCCACAGTTCTTATAAAAATATCTCTTTCAGGTTCCTTGGCAAAATATTACAGCAGTCGGTGACCAAAGTGAATATGTTACTATTATGACAACACATTTGAGAGGTGTTGTTCCTATTGTACGAACATATTTATCAACATCCAGAAAATATTTTACAAAGTTTTGTATTACTTTTGCCAAGTAAGTTAATATCAACAATGATTATTCTAGCCCAGCGTTACTCAACCTTTTTAACCTAGCAACCCCCAAAATAGGTGAAAAATAAAATCGGTCGCCACTCACTATTTGCACAATATTATCTGTCTGAAAATTGTACCACACAGTGAACTGGTAGTAAAAATAGTATAGTAAATTGTGCCCAGCATCTTTCAGTTTCTAAAATGGGTTAGCATAGTATACTACGCCCATAGTATCTATGTAAGGTAGCTTGAATTAATCAATATATATTATAAAATTAAACACTTCTACATTTATTGGTGCAAAAGTTGAACGTTGAAATTTATTTTTTATTATTATTTACTCTAAGTTTTGTAGTGAATTTTTTTTTTTTTTAGTAATACCTAAGTAATTTTGTGAATAAGCGAATTTTGAAAAATAAAAATTAATCAGGTTCTATACTAATTAAACAATGCAACAAATCAAAAATCCATTTCGTACATATCCTAGAAAAGAGATTAAGGAATTCAAATATGTTTTCAAAATTAAAATAGGGCTTTTGGTACTGGGTGAATTTTTCTTCTGCTTTTTGGGACTTGTGACACATGGGAGTTGAACATTTTTTATCGCAAAATATAGTGACGTGTGACTGCGCCTATGTACATTTTGTAATTCCAAAAATCTTAGCCAAAGTTTATCTTTAATTACATAAAGCATTCGGGAAACTCACGCACACTAATGATCAGTCACTATGCACATACAGTCATACAGCACTAACGATGGATATAGAATATTTCCTAAATACGACCCCTTAAAAATGCTTCACTTTCTACAGCCCTAACTTTTAATTGTTATCAAAGGTTACGGCACTGGTAATAAGTAGTAATCTAAAATAAAGTAAACCAATAAAATGTTTTAGTTTATTATAATAATTATTTTAACTTTCAGTTCATTCATACCTAAATTTATCCAACATTTGTATAAGTGCAAGCCGCTATCAAATATTGGCGCCGAACAATTGTTGTTGGATACACATTCACTGAAAACAATTTTATTAGACTTGCCATCAATGAACCTTGATGACAATCGTAAAGCTCCGGCTAGGTAACATAAGTCACAAAAAAATGTTCACATTTGTAATATTATTTTTGTATTGTAATTTTATTTCAGTTATACAAAGGTTGTAGTAAAAGGAATGACAAAAGCAGAAATGATATTGAAATTAGTAATGGCTCCAACGATAAAACACTATACATCTTTTGTCGACCAATATTTAAAACTATTACCAGAATCTGATATGACAGAATTTCAAAAAATATTAGAAATGAAGGTTTGTGGTTTATTTATTTTAAATATTGTTATTAATTATGATGTTGAGCACTATAAAATATATATGATCGAATGATTCAATTATGTTACAGGGTTTGAAAGCAGCTGAACGAAATGAGCTTTTGAATATTTTTAGACCTAGAAATCCAACTGGAAGTTTTGTTACAAGTACAGCTGCATTGTCTAGTTTGAAACAATATACTAGTCTTATAAAAAAAAATTTGATATCTAATTCTAGCAATAATTAGTCATTTTATGTTGGAAAAAAATATATTCTTGTACATTCCATGTATATTCCATTGTACAAAATTCAGAAAAAATATTATATATAATTTCATTTGAATTTATAAAAATCATATAGATCTTTTAATATGTAATTGTAATTAAAACATTTTGTTTGAAGAAATATAAATATTTTGTTTTTATTTTTATTTTCAACATTGAATATTTAATGCAGTTGCCTATCAAAATTGTTTGATAAAATATTATTCTTATTTCTCATAAAAATTAAGTTAACTGCAAATATAAAACTATATAAGCACTAATTACAAATAGATTGATATATGCATTTATATAATATGGGACTAGGTCATTGAATTTTAATAAAAATTAGCAAATAAATAGTTAAAAATCCAGTTTTAAAAACCATCTAACTATATGACATAATTAAAACAGGAATATTTTATAACTAACTATTTGCTTGACAAAGGTATACCTATAATTATTTTTTATAGATCTCAATTTAATTTCCTATCTATTGTTAAACATCATCTCTGCTACATTAATTTTTAATGATATTGCATGATTAATATAATTTTTAATTCACTAATAAGTATTCATATTAATATTAGTTAAGCATTTTGTGACTTAATTAGTTTTCTTGGTATATGGTCAATAAAGATGACTGACTGAAGAGTTATTTTTTCCCCATATATTTCAGTTAAAGAATTATTTAGTTATATTTTAGCAATTTGCAAGTCTACTAAAGTTTATTTTTTCTGTCATTAATCAAATGCCTTACTGTATATTTGCACTTGATTTGACAGATATGCTCCACATCACTACAAGTACAATTTTAAAAAGTTTTTGGTAATATAATAAAAGTGAAGATCTGAATTGAAGTGGTTATAACATAGTTCTAATTGGTGACATATATATTTAATACTATTAATTGAAGAAAAAAGTTTCTATAACCAGAAAATATAATGAGTAAATATATATTATATTACTAACAAATAACAATAAATTGATAAAAATAATTATGACATAAGTTGATGAATTCTCCAAAATGTAAAAAAAAAGACTGCCGTTACAATAATGTTTGTGGTATTTTATCTTTTAAATTACAAGAAAAATATAATCGATTTAAAAAAATATATTATTTGTAACAGCCGAAAACCTCAGAAAAAATTTGTAACAACTAAAACAACAGTATTGTCAACATCACATTACAAATGACCCTTTTCTTTCAACTTTGTAATGAGAGTGTCAACGTCAGGCACAACGGAACCAGCCTGTCTGGTAGGCGGGTCTTCTATGCTCAACACTTGTTGACGAGGCGCTAAGTCCACGCCAACATCTGCAGCCGTGAGCTTTTTGATGGGCTTCTTTTTCGCCTTCATGATGTTTGGCAACGTGGCATACCGTGGTTCATTGAGCCGCAGGTCGGCACTGATAACTGCTGGCAACTTGACTTTGACTGTCTCCAAGCCACCGTCCACCTCGCGCTTCACCAGCACATTGCCGTCCGCTACGGTCACCTCAGAAGCGAACGTGGCCTGCGGCCAGCCCAATATTGCCGCCGTCATCTGGGCCGTCTGGTTGGAATCGTCGTCGATGGCCTGCTTGCCAACGATGACGATGTCTATCTTCTCGTCCACTGCCACCTTGGCCAGGATCTTGGACACGTGCAGCGGCAGCAGAGTGTCGTACTGAGCCTGCGGCACCTCGACATGGACGGCGCGGTCTGCTCCCATCGCGAGAGCGGTGCGCAGCGACTCCTGGGCCTGGGGTATGCCGCATGACACGGCGATCACCTCGGAAGCGATCTTCTTCTCCTTGAGGCGGACGGCCTCCTCGACGGCGATCTCGTCGAACGGGTTCAGGCCGTGCTTGACGCCGTCGGTGACGACACCAGACTTGTCCGGCTTGACGCGGATCTTCACCGCATAATCGATTACGCGCTTAACGCCGACCAAAACGCGGGCCATGATTTGCGACGGCGGCGGCGGCTTAACGAGTTAATACGATCTAAGTAGAGATATTACTTTATCGATTGATTGTCGTCTATTGACGGACGGTTTTGAGTAGTTTGGACGTCTGACCAGTGACCACCGTTTCCAGAAGTTGTTGACGGACGACGAAGAGGAAACGCGCGGTTGGACCAATAGGATGCGTCGAAACCGTTTGCTATCAGACGATCTTATCGCGCGAAAGGACCTTAGCGGACGAGCAGCTGCTGCGAGTGTGCCGCGTACAATCCATTAATAGACAATACCTACTTCGTGGTTCACTTCCTACAAAACGACCTATTGACCGTCAGTCGTCACGTAAATAGTAAATACATTCGTAATCGATTGCAATTTACAGCCGTTGCTACAGCCCGTGATTGGTCATGCCAGTTTAATATTTATTACAATTTACATTCAATACTCACTAGGTTATAGTCTTTAGGTTTAATATTATGTTGTTGTGATAGGTTACGAGACAACGCATCAATTCGGTATATTCCCCGTCATAAATTATTACAATATTGATTATACTTTTTTACTTAATATCTTAGTCCAATTTATACACACATTGCTTCACCTATCTGGGTATTTTACATTTTTACCTAAATACTCGACGAATTTAAGACCGGTAAACAAATTCCAAGATTACGGACTAAAATCCAATATTTAATTTTTTAAATGTATGATTACGTAATACGTATGCAGGAACTATTATTTGTTTTTAATTAACACATGCGCAAATTAATACCATACGAATTACGATTTATAAGAGTTTAATTAAATATATTTTTCCTGATTCCTGACTTAGCAGATGCCTAATAATCGTTACCGTGGCCCGTGCCCTAATATTATGCCTTACTTGAGTAGTTGAGTTAAAATTTTTAACTACTTTTTAACTAAAAAAACATCTTCAACGAAAACAATTTTCGAAATATTACTAGGTCAAAAAAATTGAAAATGTAATGCATAAGTTGTTAGTGGAAACTAAAAAAAAATTCCTGTAAATCTACAATATTTTTCTTTAAGCGGCTATATTTTAATTTTGCCAAAATTCATCAAAATCACAACAATTGGCAAATTATTTTGAGTTAGAACTTTTTCAAAATTCTTCTTTTTATACCTAAGCTTTGAAAAGTTAATAAAAGATAACCATTAATTTGTCCTACATTTACTAAAAAAAAAAAGGATCAGTCAAATTAATTTTTTAATTTGAGCGTAATTATCATGCAACAATTTTCTTATTTTGTTGTTATTTTAAAAAGTAATAACTGTAGGCACCTGAAATGTTGATCAAATGTTCATGTTATCATTTTGAGACATTTGAAATTCAAATTTTTTTTTAATTTTTAATTTTTTAAATGTCATAAACTAATATTTGTTTGGTCAAACGGAAATTGAAAATGTAGAAAATTTAATCCTCATAAGTTGTTATAATAGCAGTTGAGAAACATTATGAGATCCATATGAACGGTTTTTTTTATAAGAATTTAAAGTTCAATTTTTGACATTTTTCAAATTATTTTGTAGTTGAAAAATTATAAAAATGTTTAATTTTTATCAATTTAAAACAAGGATTCTCATAAATAGTTCATATTTCATACTGTAACAAACCAATCTAAAAATATATAAATACATATATTTTATACACATTTATATACAAAAGTTTATATTTGGACGAAATTACATATTAAAACCAAAAAACAGGTTTAGTTATAATTTAAAAATATTATTCGAGGGTATATGAAACTTTTAGAGTATATTATTATATTTTATACACACAATGACAGACATTTTCAAATGTAATTTTTTTGGCAAAAAATGAATTAACTTACTTTTGTACCAATGCCTAATAGTAATATTGTAGGCTGACAGACCACTCGGACCAGTCTTTGCTCAGAATAATTTTTTATATACAATGATTTTATATCATTGAATTCAAATTTAACACATCCATTACAGTGACTTTCTAAACTCTTGAAGGTACACTTGATAATTTTGTTATGTCCTGTTACTTTTTCACTTACACATTTTTTTAGTAGTTCAAATGGTTTCAACATTTATTTTTTTTATCAAAATTAAAAATGTATCAATTCCCTTTGAAGTATGAAAAATATGTTGTACTTGAAAAGCATTGCCAGGAGCTTTCTAAAAAATAATCTATTATGCTATAACGTGTGGGCTCTATAGTTATAAGTATTTAAAGTTTTGTTGGGCGGAGAGGATCATGATTTTGGTCAACTACCAAGATGTTCTAAATAGAAGACATTCTAAAAAAATTGTCCACAATAATTATACTATACCATGTTTATTATTTTGTACCGGCCCGGGGGCATAACATGACACTAGCTCCCACTGTGCAAGGGCACAGTAGCACAGTCCACTCTTGAGTGTACGTCTTACATAGATTGCATACAGGGTCCCTAATGCCTACATAACCGTAGCCTATAATGCCCTATATTCTAACATAATAATACCTATGGAAATTTAACATTTTTTTTAGTCATTCTAATATTCTATTTTACTATACTATTTTTAATGTATTATAATGTCAGAGTTCCAAAAAATGGTTAGGATATGTAACTATTTTTTTGATGTGACAATTAACTCCTAAA
Source organism: Metopolophium dirhodum (assembly GCF_019925205.1). NCBI lineage: Eukaryota > Metazoa > Arthropoda > Insecta > Hemiptera > Aphididae > Metopolophium > Metopolophium dirhodum. The sequence continues at coordinate 33,471,078 of NC_083562.1, forward strand.
TAGCAAAACTTTAATTAAATATTATTGTTTTTTTTTTTCTATTTGAAAATACTGAAAAACTATGACATACTGTGTTATTTATTAAAAATTTCAGAAACCATAGCTGGTAGGCGTATGGGCCAGGGAGTGACTAAAACTTCAAATATTTATAACTTTGACCCCCCAATTCTGATTTAAACAACATTTCTGATCACCCCAATAATGGCCAGTTAAGTAGAAAAGTATCAGATTTTCTTATTCTACCTATAGAAATAAATAGTATATACAAAATGAACTATGTAGAGAGAAGTCAGAACAACATTTTTGTAAGCAAATTATGAAATAATTTAATTGTTTTTAAACAATTTTTTCAAAAAAATGTTTATAACACGAACTAATATTAAGTGGTATTTGTGGTTTCAATAAATTAAGATTAACTTTATTGAGGCGGTATGCATCGCATCAATAAGTAACAATATCAGTTACATAATGTGTTTCATTTACATATTAATCTAAAATTATTTAATCTAAATAACTAAAAAAATAAAAACTAGTTTTATTATACTTAGTGAACATACCAAAAATATAAATAAGAATTTTAGGTAAAGTTAATAATCAAAACTACATAATATTATACAGTTGGTAGTATTTCAACTACAATTTCATTTTATTTCTATAGAAAAAAATGTTTACATAGTACATATCTAATTTTATAATAATGCAACAAAAACATGAAGTAAAGTAATTATGCTCGTGGAAGACTCTTTAAGTCATACAGAACCCATATAGGTATGATCAAGATTGATCCAGATGCAGAACCTCCAATAAGCAATTGTTGCTAGAAAAAAACAAAATGAAATAATTGCAATTATTAGTTGTTAACAAAATTTAACAAAATTATATCAATAAATAAGTATTTTAGAATGTAATTTGTACCATCTAAGTCAAATTAATTACCTAAATTGATGACTTACATTAAAAAACAAATAACTACCTAATTGTAGTGTTTTTTTTTAAGATTCAACTACAAAATAGCACATTGCACATACATACGACAAATTACAATAAATACAAAATCTAAGTTGTATCCATTCAACAATTAATATATTTAACAAGACAATACGTATTATGTAAGTATAAAGCAATTACAATACAAAAAAAAAAGTTTTTACCCATTTTGGCATTCTGACTTGAGGTGGACCGTTAACAGTAATATTTGTTCTCTTGGACATTACTTGAAGGGATTGCTTGGCCATAGGCTGAGCTAATTTCGATAAACCCAACATGATTATAAAGTAAATTGAAGTAATAAAATGTTTAATGTATAAAGATTTATAGCTTATGAAATTTCAGCTTCTTTCTTCCTTGCGATTGCAAACAAATTTGTAACCTTTACTTTTTTAATAAAAATTTTATCTCAAAAAATAAAATCATAAGCATACGGTTAACAGTGTCACCAACTGGATTGTTATCAAAATCTGCTAAAATTGTTATTGATAATTTATATTATCAAAATTATCCATTATCACCTTGATGCCGATTGTGTGTTTAATTTTAATGAGCACTGTGTTCCTGTGCACAAGAAAATTACTTGATACAAACTTTAAATATATTATATAAATCTGAAATCACGATATTAATATTTAAATATTTAAAACACATTGAGAAATTAGAATAAAAATACATTTTTAGTAAAAATTATTAATCTTTTATGTTTTTACTTTTAATACAAATGTCTTACAATTACTTAATTTACTTAATTACTTAATTTATTATTTTGAAGTTAATGCTCATATTTAAAATAATTGTCTGCCATGTCTAACTATTTGACCAGTAGCCGAGTAAATATTAGTTTACTCCAAGAGGGGGCAGCGAAAGATTTAATTTACTTATTGGATAAGTGTGATGGTCCTAAGGTAAAACACTAATTAAGAACTACTGAGATATAATTTTTATGAAATTAAAAAAATAATACGCAGGTTATAATTTTGGACGAAGGACTAACCAGACCAATAGGTTTGATAGCTACATATAGCCTGTTACGAGAACATGATGTTAAAGAAGTATTTATTCTAAACGCTGGCAAGTTAAGTAATTTTCGTGAAAAGGTGAAAAATGTCATATTTATCACAAGGCCATTTTTAACACACATGGATATGATATGTGATAATATTCACAAGTATGTGTGTTTCATTACAATTAATCTATTATTCTGTTATTATTGAGTTATATACTCAAAAAACTTAAAGAACGTATATCTCACCAATATTTTTTGATTTTCTATGATTAAATAATATTTAACTAACAACAATTCTAACAATGTTAAGCCTAAATAGTAAATACTGTAGGTTATTTGAAAATAATAAATATATTATTTCAGGGAAAATCAAGATGATCTCAAACAAAGGGAATACCATTTATTTTTTGTTCCAACTCGTAGTTTATTATGTGAAAAACGTTTAGAAGTAAGTTCTTATTACTAGGTTTGATATTTAATATTATATTGTATGTTTACCTATATCCTTGACATCAACTTTTAAAAATGGTTAGTTAATTAAATATAATTTTTCAGAGAAAAGGAGTTTTAGGAAATTTTGTTCTCATTGAAGAATTTCGATGTTTTTTATTTCCTTTGGAGAATGATCTTATGTCAATGGAAATGAATGATTGTTACAAGGTATTTATTTAAATTCTTAAGTCATTAGCGTAATTGTATGAAATTGTGTCTTGTACATTGTTTGCTTTTGCAAGGTTTATAAGAAGGGGCATCATTTCAATTTTTTTTTTTGTATACATATTGAGCATAGCATTTTTTTATTGAAATATTTTACATTGAGACCGCAGGTTATTTTCAAATATTAATATTTTACATATTCATAACTCACTTAAAAATTAACATATCATAAAAAACCAACAATAGACCACAAATAATGTTGTTACCTAAAATTTTAAAAATAGGCTAATTCACTCTAATATCAGAACTGACATCACCCTATTGAAACTAATGAACGAAAATTTGCTATGTCGGAAGTGTGAAGACGGAGACAACACACGGGTGCGACATCCTCTTAATTTTTATTCTTAACAGTTTTTTTTTTATACAAACCTTGATAGATATAAGTGTTTAATATAACTAAATCACATAAATTAATAAATTGAATATATTTGACAAATATTTTGCAGTATATTTAATATTCATATTTGTTGTTTATAATTATTTTATTTATTTTTAGGAGTTATCGTTAGAAAATGATCCAACATGTTTATATCGTGTAGCACAAGCAATCGTTAGTCTAGAAGACCTTTATGGGCGCATTGGCCGCGTAACTGGCAAGGGTCCTGTTGTTAAACAAGTTTGGGAATTAGTATCTAAAATATGTTTAGAACCTCGCAAAGCTAATTCTAAAGCCAACAGAAATTATAAAACAATTGATCATCTTGTTTTAATTGACCGCTCTGTAGACTTAATGACACCAATGGCTACTCAGTTAACATTTGAAGGACTTATTGATGAGCTTTTTGGAATTGATTGTTGTAAGTCTATTTTTAATAATAGATTTTATTTATATAATTGTTGTGTAATCATATTTTGTTTTAGGTACTGTAGAATTACCAGCCGACAAATTTGTTTCTGAAGAAGATAATGTTAATACGTTAACACGTAAAAAGATTGTATTAAATTCAAACGATGAGATTTTTGCTGAAACTAGGTATACTTTTCAGTGGATTTACAATAATTCAGTGTTTCCCACCTTTTTTACACTATGGACCAAATTAAAAATTAAGAAATTATCGCAATTTTACAGGTTTTTTTAGCTCATAACTACGACTACTTTTATTAGTTTATTTTAGATTTTAGAATAAATAAAAATATAAGTCTTACATACGTTGGTAGCAAAAATAATTATAAAAAAATGTATTATTATTGGTCGCCGATTAAAATGATTACTATCTGGCATCTCTTCGCTATCAACCGTTAACTTAACCTCAAATTGGATAAAATAAATATATATATTCAAGCATTTACTGAATACTAGGCAAACATTGAATTTTGTTTTTTATATTTTTGATAAAAAAAAATGATGAAAATAGAAAATGTTGCCGACTACCTGTTGGGAAACACTGTTATAAACATAAAGATTATAGTTTGTTGAATAAACATCATTAACATTTTTATTGATTGTATTGAAATAGAAATAAACACTTTAATGCAGTATTAATGAATTTAAGTAAAAGAGCCAAACACATTACTTCAGAATATGATGAAAATCGAAGTGGTAAAACTGTTCAGGAAATGAAACAGTTAGTGTCTAGACTTCCTTACATGCTGGCACTAAAAAAACAACTGTCTACATGTAATCATCCCATAATTAATTTTGCTTGGTAGCTATTTATTGAATATTTGAATATTTGATATTGACTAAATATTATTGTTTAATTGATGTGTTGATTAGATACCACAGTTGCTGGACTAATTAAAGAACTAACTGACAAAACTAGTTTTCGGGATTTAATAAATGTACAACAAGAACTGATTTTGGGTATTGAGTCCGACAAAGTATTACCTCAGATAGAAGATTTGATTTCCAATAAATTTGATCTTATAACGGTAATTATAACATCTTCATAATACACATGGTCAAATATTTTATAAAAAATTTTATATATTATGTTGTAGGTATTGCGATTAATATGTATGCAATCTGCTGTAAATTCAGGATTAAAACAAAAAACTTTGGAATATTATAAAAGAGAAATCATTCAAGTTTATGGTTTCAAACACCTTATAACAATGACCCATTTGGAAAATGCTGGTCTCATTAAAATACAAGTAAATTTACTTTTTAAAATTTAAATTAAAAAATTAAATTTAACAAGCATTTGATACAGGCAAATTCAAGAAGTTATGCTGTTTGTCGCCGTCTATTAAACTTAGATGTTTATGAAATGAGCGAAGTAGATCCAGATGATATCAACTATGTTTATGGGATTTATGCTCCACTGAGTGTTAGATTAATTCAACATATTTCCAAGTCAGACAGTAAAATATTGTCTGACGTTCTGCCATTACTACCTGGACCTTTTGTAGAACATGTTAATTCTGATGTTGATCAAGGTAATTTATTTATTTACTATTATTTAGATAGGCCATATTCTAATTACAGTAGAATCTAGCTTTGGTAGTCAGCTGGATAATAATTTTTTTAGTTGCATCAACTTGTTTTGAGGTTAATTTATGCAAAAAATATAGGTTTGTTTCGCCTTGATGATCTAGACTTTGGTGTGGAGGACAATCAATGTGCAGTATGTCATATGCAACAAATTTCAAAAACATAAAATGCACGCACCTAATTTGAAAACCTACTATACTTAAAGTTTGTGCATTTAAATTTCTAAAACCCTAGTGTTTTAAATTCTTTACAAGTTATAGTATGAATGCGAGTGTGGAAAATCAACTTTGAATTAAAGGTTATTCCGAGGTAATTACCATCAACGAAATAGCTAAAGTGGAAAGTAGAGAAAACCTGGAGGTACATTTGGACACGTTGAGGGATAGGCCAAACATACGAGACTAAATAGCAACAGAGCTTAAATCGAGGTTTAGATCTTCTGGGAAGGCCAGGCTATCCTCAATAGAATTAATATCTAGGAATAATTTAATGTCATTGGCAAAAATAGCAATGAAATTTATATTGTAATAATTTGAATACTTACTATTTTATTTACAATAATTGACAATTGTTGTTATTTTTACAGCGACTAATAACAGTTTTTTGGTAGATTCTCAAAAAGTTGTGCTCGTGTTCTTTATTGGAGGATGTACATTTGCTGAAATATCTGCTCTCAGATTCTTATCATCACTTGAAGACTGTAAGTTGCCTAATCATATTTTATGTTTGTACGTTAAAAAGTTTAATTTCCAAAATTCTTTTCAGCTACTATTGAATATGTAATTGCCACCACCAATATTACAAACGGCAATAGTTTTATCAAGTCATTATTAATCCCCGAAATCAACAATAGTTTAAATAAGTAAATTATTCAATTTCATTTCTTAGGTATACAATTTACATTTTATTATTATATTAATATATTCATTGATCATTCATATTATATAGAGTAATAAAATTAGGTACTAATAAGTTTAAAAAAAACAGCATTTTATTTCAATACCTATTTATTATCAATTATAATAATTATTGTTATTATTTAATAAAAGATATAAAAAAATAATTTAATTATGTTTGTCCAGAAATGCTTGACAAGACCTCATACATTGTTGAAAACATTTTTCAAATCCTCGAAGATCAGTATCATAATATGGATCTTCTATATTAGTTTTTCCGGAGGTTCTTGCTTCTGGATCAAATGACCCTAACATAAATATTTTTGCTTTTGTTTTGCCCGATGGTTTCTTACGATTGATAGAGTCCACATTACTCTTATCCATTCCAAAAACAAAATCAAACTTATTCAAGTCTTCCGAGTTGAACTGTTGTGCTGAATGCTTGTATTTTATACCGTTGTCTCTCAGTACGGTCATTGTCCGTGGGTCTGGTGAACAGCCTACGTGCCATCCCCCTGTACCGGAACTTTCAGCGTACCACTTGTCTGCTAGACCTCTTTGCGTAACCACCTCGTTAAACACAGCCTCAGCCATCGGAGATCGACAAATGTTACCCAAACACACGAACATGACACTACGCTTTTCGCCCATTGCTGTATCGTATTTGGTCGGAAAAAAAAAACTACAAAATGCGCAGTGGCCTGTGTGTTTCTGCTGCAGAAGGTGATTCCCACAGACGGCAGCAGTGAGTTAGTACAACACAGCACGATATCAGACTAACCGTTGACTTTGTTCACACGATCAATATTAATCGGTAGGTAATGATAAATGTAAAATCGGTGTTATACAACAAAATAAATAGAACTACCTAATAGACTAAATATTAAATAAGCGTAATAGACTTTTAGAACATAATTTTTAGTGTTTTTACCATTCACGTTATCACGAATCACGATTCACCTCCGTGGGCCGTGGGTTCCGTAATTCCGTTATCATCTCGGGGCTCGGGACGTCGACAGTTGGACGAAATTACGATACGAGTTGGAGGCCGAGGAACTGCGACTGCGCCAAACACTGGACCACGATGTAGATAATATCACATCATAATATTATAATATTATAAAACATATATTATGTATATATCATATTATACAGAGTGATTCTTTTATCATCGAACACTCATTACTTCAAGAAGTGTAAATGTTTTTGAAAATATTATTTTACATGGTTTCAAGTCGTTTACAAAACAACGTTTTTATTGAAAAATTATGTTTCCAAATATTATTAATCCATATAATTTTTTAAGTTTTTTACTTTTTTGAATGATAACATAGAGTTTTGATTCCATATTCCCAAGCAGAATATTTGTCTAAGTATTTCGAAACATAAAAATCGAATTTAGAGCGAGTAGTTTATGAGTTATAAGCAGGGCTCCGGACTTAAGGCATTTATACCATACCACTCCGCTCATCAGAATGTTGAACACCTATAACTCCTAAACTGCTCGCCCTAAATTCGATTTTTATGTTTCGAATTTAGAATAATGCACAGTTTCCTTTTCAAAAATGCATTTTTTTTCTACTTTTTTAATTTAATAAAAAATAATTAGCACATTTCTAGTTTAATTGCGTATGTTGGTTGATGGGACAATTAAATAGCTTTGAAATAAAAAAAAATTACGTCAAAACGTTGAAAAGTTTTGAAAATATACAAACAAATGCGTGATAGTACGGTTTTGATAAAAAAAAAAAAGTTAATATCCCATAACTTAAAAAGTAAAAAAGTTAGACCCAACCTGTTGAGTGGGTGATGTATATGCAAATATTTTTATTCTTAAACGCCCTATATGTACTTATATATTGCATATATTGTGCGCCGGGCAACACCTTAGGTTCGCGCGAAGTATTTAAAACAATACGTTACGAACATTTATATTTTATATACATCTCATATTAATATTATTGTATTAGTATCCACGCCGATTTTTATCGTAGCCCGTACCCTAGAATATATAGATATTAAATATTTTACTTTATTTATGATTATAATATTATTCACTTTAATATAAAAATAATATAATGACGTACATAGTATGTGATAGGTATCGAGGTTTTATGTTTAGCCAGTGAGTAACCTCTCATTTTTGGATAGAAAGATATTATTATTTATTTGTAACCGAATTCGACCATTTATATTTAAGGCTTTTTCTTTATTTTTTCGGTTTTCCCGACGCTTTTAAAAACTACTGGGAATTTTTTACTCTCGAACCCCCAAATACCCAACTAGATTCACTTTCCTACCATAAGAGATGGTTAAGTAAACAATCTAATTGTTTTACTGCCCCAAAAGGTGACAACACACACAAAAGATAAAAATATGATATACATCATTGTAAAATCAATAGATTCATTGTTAGTTGTTACATTAAGAGTCTAAAATTATAAATCATGTACAAATAACTGTGTTGGATTAGGAAAAATGTAAATTATAGTTTTATTTGAAATGTATAAAAAATGTCACTCAGTGTTCTGGAAGACTATTGAGAATTTACAAAATTACTTATAAACTCTGTTTAATGCGATACACTGTGTTCACATTTAACAAACAGTATAAATATCCAAAAAATACGTGAAAATTACATTTTAAATGGAAAATAAGTTAGTAATGAAAAACACACTTTTTCAACAGCAGAAAATTATTTTTATTAATAGTATAAATAAAAATGTTACAAAGTGTAATAATTTACACATGATAATACAAGTATCTATAATTAAGTATGTATTATAATTTTAATATTTAAATTTCTCTAGTACATTAGTCATTAAAAATGATATACCGATGGAGTGTATCAGAATGAAATGTCATAGTCTGAGAACTTCATTGAGTTTATCCAGGGCCAGCCTAATAAAAAAAACAACAAATTGTTGAATTTGAATAATAAGAATATATAACAAACATTAGAATTGCAAATTACAAATATTTCAACATACTTTGCCTGTGGATGTGACTTATCTATTTCCATTGAAACTAATTTCGACTGGTTTAAAAATGGTGTTAATTCTTTGGGGGTAGTGTTTCCATATGACAACCATGAACTAGGTAACATACGAGCAATCTAAAACCGTTAAACATTTTCAATGTTTTAAATGTAATGTGTCTATTATTAAAAGTTAATAAAAATGTACCATTGTAATTTTCAAAATAGCTTCTAGTGGCTGTAACGTTCGGACAGATGTTAACAAATATCTGTTAAGTATTTGATTTATGGCTAAATCTATTAAAACAACGTCTTCAATAATTCGATGCCAAGTCAGTATATTGCCCAGTAATTTTACAGCCATGTTAAACTGTCTTTGAAAAAATACATTCATACGACCAGTATTCATTACTCTGAAAGAAAAAATATTTTTAAATCATAGACTTTATAAATGTTTAAATTAACTCACTGTCTAGAGGATATTGGAATAAACACGTCATAATCAACCGCATCTCGTATTCTGTCCACTATATTGGTCATCAACATCATTAATATTTTACTATCTGGATCAATAGTTGGGTACATGTCCAATATATGCTTAACAATACTACAGATATGTTTGGTCTGTTTTGATGACAATGGATCCCATTGACTTGTAACCATTTCTATAAATTAAAAAGTAATCATTTTTTTTTTTAATGTTAAAATGTTATGTTTGGAAGCATACATACGATCAATTTTGATGAGCACAACTTTTTCTATGATTTTAGGGATTAATTCTAAATCAACATCTTTTATTAACTGATCAACATTATTATTTCCTTTCATTGTATACGTTTGCATACTTTTATACCAAAACATATCTTCCAACTTCAGATCATCCTATAAAAATTACACATACAATGTATAAACAGCCGTGAAAATAGGATGGTTTAATTTCTATCAAAATGTATGTAATCATTATAAAATCGATAAATATAATATTATGGATTGTATAATACAGTAAAACCAATATTAAACGGAATTTCATCAACTAAAAGAAAAGAATTTATATTATTTCATGTGTAAGACATATTGGAACATTTAAATACATATTTAAAATGTATACTAAAATTAATATTGTTCTCAAGTTTTTCTTGCACAAAATGGATTACATAGATGATCCATTTTGTTATTGAAAAAAATGTTTGTGTTACATTTTTTATGGGAATGTAAAGCAAATACTTGGTATAAATAATTTTACTGTATGATTGCAACTGTAAAACTTGAAGTTCATATATTATACTTCTAAAAGATATACCTCCAACGGATTCCATGTAAGCATTTCTATACGAACAAAAGGTCCCACTAGCTTAGGTAAACACACATTTACATAAGCTTCAATATAGCTTTCCAAGTACTTGTTTTTCCATTCTAGCATATGTTTTAACACTAAATCAACTGATGCAAATTCCTCAAGAACATCGTCCAATAACAGGTTTGAGTCACTTTTAATAATCTCTAAACACAAAATAATCACATATTAAATTCAAATATCTTTAAATGTAATTAATATTTGTTACAATAATTAAGGAGTCCAGTAAAATTTATAAAATTATTTGTACCTAATTGATTTCTAAATGCTGACGCATCTGTTTCAGGAACTTCTTCATCGCTAGACATTCCATCAGCATGTTTACTAATTGCTTTTATTTCTCTCATTCTCATACGTCTGATACGACGACCTTCACGCTCTGCAGCTCTTCTTTGCTGTTCTTCAGATCTTGTATGTGTTGTTGGAGTTCCTAATTCTATTTGAAGGTTTAAATTTAGATCTTTAAATAGATAATATTAATTAGTAATTACTATTTATTGAAGATTCTTCTGCTTGATCTCGAACATCTTGTCTACGCCTGGCTAACAAATCTGTACGTCTTTTTTCATACATCTTTGATATACGTTGTTCCAATCCCACAAGTGAAGGAATCTATTTAAAATCATTTGATTTAGTTGGCAAAAGTACATAGTAGTATAGTACAAATAATAACAAGTAATTAAGACATTAACGAGTAATGTAATTGATCTAAGAAGTCATAAAATTATAAACAAGAATAGACAAATATGTAAATAATAAAAAGTTATAGGTTAATTTATATGAGCATTATAATAACAGCTTATTCAGACAGTAAAATAATATTAAAATCAATAATTGATTTTATTTATACACGCTAAAAATATATCCATTAGTAGGTATTATTATTAATAATATTTGGCTTAAAAAATTTTTTATATCATACTTTTCACAAAATACAATAAAATGTAATTATTAAAATATTTGCTGTATTTTGTTATTATATTAAAAAATGTATATTGTAAATTGTACACCCATATCAACATATTAAGTATTCACTAAAATAAAGTTAATAGTTTAACATTTTTTTTTTTTTGCTAGAGTAAAAATGATTCTATTAATTCTTTGACAGTAGTCTGTCTATTGAATAACATCACTAAAATTAGAAAACACCCCTACCTTTTCATCAAGACATTCTACCAGATCAGTGACGTACCCACGCAAATCTTGATAAAACTGAAAACAATCAGCCAATTCTGGAACATTCATTTTTAGCTTTTCATTTCTACTCTTAATCTCTGGTATTTCGTTTATCATATCTTCAAAATATTTGTGATCTGGATTCTGATTTTTTTTCATCTCACTAACTCTGAAATAAAAAATACAGATAAGACTTTGTAACTATAAACTTATTACATATGATATACATTTCTTTTGATTTATTTATGATATCATCTAAGTTCATTGTAGTCATCGGTGCTTGTGGAGCGTACGAGTCGGAGAATCGAGGTTTTTGACTCATTACTATTGGAATCATAGCTTGCTCTTGTATAACCATATTGTTGTACAGGACACTCATGCCGGTAGATTCTTGTTGAGCAGCAGCTAACTGTGATACTGTTACTCCTTTCCTTATTTGTTGAGTTTCCCAATCATTGTCTTCATCAAGTTCATCAGGGTCTTCAAACTCAGTGTTGTTAGTGTGATCTAAGTTCAATTTATAATTTTAAACCATTTAAATAGTATTAATGTAGTACTAGTATAATTAAATATTTTAATTACCAGCCATGGTAGTATGTAAGCTTTTTTTTCGATCCTCAGCTTGACTAACAATTCCTGACATAACAATAATACCATCATCATCACTATCTTCTAATTCATCTTCTTCTCGTGTTAAACGTCGACCAGTAATTTGTTCATTTTCAGCTTTTGACTCACTAAAGCATTTATTTATTTTTATTTATATAAGTTGACTATAACAAGTATTTTATGAAAATACTTATGAGATTGTGAAGATATTGGTATAAAATCTTCTCCCAAATCACGTGCTTGTTGTCTTCGTTTTCGAGCAGCATGAATTAATGCTGCGTCGGGAATTTGTCCTTCTGGAAGTAAAATTATCACATTACTCATTAAGAATTCAATATAATTTTAAACTAAATTTCTGCCTTCTTCTAAATATATTTGGTTTGATTATTCCTCTTTTTTTATGATTCCAATATAATCTATTTGCTAATTTGTTAAATAACAATATTATGAAGAGGTAATTTTTAATTTTCTTAATAGTTTTTCTAAGCAAAGGAAAAACTAAAGACAACCTGCTGAAAATATTGATAAATTTTAATAAACGCAGTTTTAAACATTTAACTCAAATTCAAAAAGAAATTGTGTTTTTTTTTGCTTAAGGCGCCCAGTGCCAATGTAATTTTGTCCGCAAAAATACACTCTACAGTAATAATGATCCTGTTCTGTAGAAACAATCAAATTTAAGGGTAATATTCTTCAGGCCGCATTGAACTATGTTTTTCAATATTATAATCTCAAACTTTATACCCAATGCCTAAAAAAAAAACCACGATTCTAAGCTTTTATTTCAGATCAAAATATGAAAAACCGGAATCGGCCCTCTTAATAATTACATTGCTTTCATATTTTTAACAATAATTAGACCACATTACGAGTTACTATAGTTTATCTTTTATCTTAATTTATTTAATTTGGTCTTACAGTTTTTAAATTTGTGCTTGTAATAATCCTCAATCGAACAGTTTTTAATATATAAGCGAATTCTTACTTTTTAATATTATTTTAACTTGGTCAGGATTAGAAAATCTATGAGATGAAGAACTGTATGAATCAGGTTCTTCATCTGATGATACATAGCCAGCCATTTCAGCAGCTCGGCCCGTAAGCATTATTTCCTTTTCAACAGGTTCAGACTAAACATATTAAACAAATAAAATATAAAACAAAATTATGAATTTGATATAATTTAACAATGAATTACGTTCACATTTTTTTGTTTTTCATCAACAATAGGTTTCATTGTATCAGCAATAGCTTTGGATTTCTTGCCATTTTCTACTTTATCTCTACCCATTTTTTCTTTATTCATTTGCTTTTTTATTTTTTTACTATATGATGATTTTTTAACTTTGAATTCTTCGCCATCATCACCTTAAGAAATACAGTTATTACTCCATGATTAATATTTAATAGTTTATTCAAAAAATACTCACATTCATTTAACTCATCACCAAAACTCAAAGTGTTAACTTTCTTTATTGTCTTTTCTTTTAGTGGTTTTGGCATTTTCAGTACTGTATCCACATCCATTTTTTCTTCATTTTCATTGTCCTGAAGACCGTCTGAGTCTCTTACACGTAGGTTTCGTTTAGGCTTCCTAAATTGCATAGCCATTTATAACGACGCTTTAAAAAAACAAAACTTAATACTATAGATAAAAATTAACGACTTATTCTTCACAAAGACAGTAAAGTAATTAATATTTAATGGTGTTTGGTACAATTCAGAAAATTCATACATGAATTTGTATTTTGTATATTGTATGATTATACAAATACAAATACAAATTACGGTTCAAGTGATTGTTGATAGCATAATCAATATCAAGAATGACCAATTCACAGAAAATAAATTCCCTCAAAAGATAATAAAAATATACCTAATACAGGTCAATGCAAACCTAAATGCTGTATTTTATGTATTTTATTATCTTTAGGAGCAGCAGACAATTTAAATACATCAATCTCTGAGCGTAGTTCAAGGGCGGATCGCGGATCTGAAGCTTGTTTAAAGGGGTGGCGAGTAGGAATATTTTTGAGTGATATATAAAGTACAATAAAAATTGTATATCTATATTAATTAATAATTAACTTATATGAGAATCCAAGTTCAGTTTAAATACTCTGAACAAACATCGATTAAAAATTATTGTAATTAATATGATTAATTAAATGATCTTAGATGCAGTCACGATTAAATATAGTCTAGACTATAACTTATAGTATACAGTATACTGTATAGACTATCTTTAATCGTGGACCGTGGTTACAGTTTATAAGATAGACAAGAATGTACAATCTGTAATAAAATGTATACAATAGGTAATAATAATATGGGGGGTAAAGTAAACAGGACTGGAAGCAGGGGCGTAATTAGGGGAAGGTTTAGGAGAATAGATCCCCCAAAACTTTTTTTACTGCTAACATTTTGATCAAAGTATTGGTAATGACTTAGAAACTTTATGCGCTAAAAACCAATGAAATATGTACATACGTATGCACTAAAAAAAACGCAAATATGCAGTATAATATGCATATATTATTTTATAAAAATATATATTTTAAGGTATAATTATGAAAAAAAAAATATTTTTGAATCATAAATATTTTATTTATATTTTTTTTTTTTTTGCTGATTTGGAGCTGTTATACTAAATCTATTCCCAGAATCTAATTTTAAAAAAATTTAACTTATCGAATACAGTGATTATTAAATAATGTTAGGTATTAATTAGTATTCATCCGACATATTTACAACATCACGCATTTTTTCATAGTATTTACAATAATAAAGTACTGCATTGATGCAGTTTTAATATAAAATGCATTTATATACTTAAAATCTTTAAATATGCAAAATCATATAAATTTAGTAAAATATGCAAAAATATGCAACATAAATTGTTGTATTTCAATAGTATGGTTCATGAAACGAATTATTTTGTATCCAATCAGATTTGAAATATGCGGCTTTCTGAGAAAGATGCAATATGCAAAATATGCTGAAATGCATAAAGTTATAAGCCCTGCTTATCACGTATTAGACAACATACGTATAGCCACATAGGTACACTGATTATCAAGTTTGCTAAAAAATCCCATATTTAATTTTTTTTATTTTATTAGTTGGATTAAAGAATGAATATATTTAATAACTTAGAGGGGCTTAAATAAAACTAGAGGGGGCTAAGCCTCCCTAGACCCCCCCAAATTGCGCCTATGGTTGGATAATATACGTATATTCGTTGGTGTGCGAGCCGGATCGGTAGCAGGTACTTTGCGATTTTGATCAAAATAAATTAACAGAGCTGATAAAGAAACGAACGTAACGAGCGTTGGTACATGGCGAAGGTTATCGCCGGACTGGCTTAGATCATATTATACAACTATAGTTATAGTATATGATCTTAGCCTAAATATTATTATGATCAGAAATATAACAAAAAATATATAATAATATAAAATATTTAATATTATACCTATGGCTCGCGGCCCAGTACCATGCTGCTCGCGGCCCACAAGTGGTTCTAAGGTAATACGGTAGGTTCGCCGGAGAAACTCCAGGGTTGATTGCCACGCTAAAACAATGAGACTATTGCTACTATCGCCGTGCGTATAGGATCTAAAAACCATACAGTTTAAAATATTTATTCCTATGCCACGTAGGGTTGTTCTGAGAACCGTCACAATGCATAGTTTTATATGAAAAAATACTTTGCCTTGGACTCCTTGGAATTTTTTTTTTTTAGATGGAAATATTTTTTTGTAAAATTGATATTAATAACCAAAAATCTAAATACAAGAATATTTATGAAAAATTATCATGACGTACTCTTCAAAATAATTGTTGGGTCAATATTCATTCTACATGGCAGTCGACCTGTTAAAGAGTAGGTACTAATAATTGCTAGAAAAAGAAATATAAGGTAAGTAAAAATATTATCCGAGTGCTCTGAGCTTTCTATTAGAATTCGAAATACCTATCAATAGGTTAAATAACGATCCTTGTGGATTATTTTAGTAATTTTAAGGTACATTTTTATTAGTAACATAAATAATAATAGCGTAATAGGCGTCAGCTATATTGAAGCCAATTCTAGTTTATACTTCGTATCGTTTATAGTGACAATTTAAATCACAAGACAACGTATACCAATAACTATAACAGATAATAGGTGAAATTCATTATACCTAATATTAAAAATAACAACACAAGGACACAGGGTTAGTTCACATCAATTTTATATGTTGCACATGGGTCAGAGAGAGAAAACAAATGGTGCGCTGACATCCCTCTTGAACCTTTAATGTTAGCTCCATGCCTCCATCTCATATTATTTGTTATAAATAATACCGGCTTGTGCAAATTATAAATAAATGCATACAGTTCTCATTTTTAGATGGATTAAATACTTAAATTAGTTGATAATGTATACAATTTTTTCTGATAGATGGAGCTCTCAAAGGAACGTTTGACAATTTTAGTTACGGCAAATATGACGGGAACCAACAAGAAAAAACTTCTTGTAATCGGGACTCCTAAAGATCCTAGAAGTTTTAAGGGAATAAAAGATTTACCTATTCAATACAAACATCATCAGAAATCTTGGATGAGAAGTTCAATTTTTAAACACTTTCTGCTGCAGTGGGATATGTATTATTTCAAAAAGCATTGGTTTTAATTGACGATTGTCCAGTTCAATTAGAACTTAATAAACTTAGATCAATTAAGGTGGTCTATTTTCCCTACAAGTCATGATATTAAACCAATGAACCAAGGCATAATCAAATTTCTTAAGTTTCACTTAAAAAAAAAACTTATACTTCACCATGTTAAACAAATTGAAAATATATCAATTGCAAAAGTCAATATATTCCAAGCAATTTGCATGTTGGAGTCAGCATGGGAGCAAATTTCATCAAAAATGATTACAAATTGTTTTGGTAATGCCAAGTTAAAAGAAGTAGAAGAAGAATCAAATAAAGAAGAAAGTTTGGTTTCTTGGGCTGCAAATTTACTTATTTATGATGCCAAAGCACTTCAGCAATTCAATTATATAGATTCTGAACTTGTTAGTTCCAGTCAATTATTGGGTGCTGAACATATTAGTCGTGGTAATAATGAAGAAGAAATATGTAAAGAGAAACAGACAATGATGAGGAAGTAGATACAGGAAAAGAAAAAGTTACATTGAGTCAAGCATTTGATGCACTAAACAAATTAAAATAATTTAAGCAACTAACGAATATTTTTCAAAAAGTAAACAAATTCAAATACTATTAGAAAATAAACTCTACAAACAACTAAAATCGCAAACCAAAACTATTTAAAAAAGTTAATATAAATTTGTTGTTATATTAATTATTTTTAAACATTCATTTTCACAGATCATTAAAAAATAACCAGTATGGTTTATGATAGTATTTTTATATCTACTTTAATTGGTATCGGGAATTATTTTGGGTACTTTAACAATATTGGGTGCAAAGCCCAAGTATAAATGTTGTTAAATATTGGTAATAAGTATAAATCACTCATTAAAATATTAGAAATATATTACATATAATATGGGATTAGGTAATACCAATAATACCAAGTCTACACGGAAACCTACATATAAAAATATTTTGGATTGAAAGTATGTAAAATAGGTCATAGGTATGTAGTAAATCCTGCAATGATAAAATATTAAATCGTTTGTAATTTAAATAATTGTTATATAAAATTGTTAAATGATTAAAACATTTTGAAAAAACTGCAGTCTTAATAATAAATTTCCAACAATGTATATAATATAATATGTATACATTTTACAACAGATTTAGATGTTGGGTATACTTAAGTTTATATTTAACCAATAGATCTGGTACTTGTTGTTGTATTTGTTGCAGTTCCTTCCCGTATAGTTTTTCGCCTCAGACATACTTTAAATGCAAATCCCACTGCCCTACATAGTCGGTCGCTCTATTTAAAATATTAACAATTATTTTTTTTTTTTTCAAATCAAGTCAAATTTATATTATGCTTTTAAAAAAATAGAGAAAGTACGTACCGAAAAATCTGTAACAATAATCAAATAACACAGCCATCGGTTATTGCGAGAGTCTCTGCTGGTATAGAATAACTGATCTGTGTTGTCCGCAGTCGAAGCACAAAATATAACATTTTCAACAGTTTGAGCCAGAATTAAATTCTAAAAAATATATACTTTCTTATTTAAAATCTGATCATTAGTCTGGGCTAAAAATGTTAAATGGATATTTAAATGCTATGAATATTTTAAGATTCATATTGACATATTGTATTAATTTATGATATTTAAAGGGATTGAAAACGGACAACATTTGAGGAGTTTAATATAAATATTTTTCTAAGATCATGCGTTGGGATTTGATACTTGTAAATATGTACGTAGTAACTACTTACTAGTAACTAGTAAGTGATAATTTATAGTCCAAATGTACAACTACAAGTAACCACGTGCATCGTGTGTATGAACGATAAAGAAATAAAAAATTCATTTTTTTTTTTTGAGGGGTATTTAATTGATTTTTTTTAGGGGGGGATAAGCCCCCCCACTATTTGCACTACTGACAATAGGTAATATTTATGACTAAGGGAACAAATATATTTAAAACATTGATAAGAGAGTGTGCTTATGCGAACTTATTTGATTATTTAAATGTAAGCTCAATTTAAAAAGAATTAGGCCTCCCCTACAATTCGACTAAATCTTCCTCTATACTTATAAATTATAATTATTTATAGGTAGCTCGAGTGCTAAGTTTATGTAGAAACATGATATTATATATCTATATAGACTCTTTTACACAGATATAATTAACATACAAAAATATTATTGAATTATATAATATTATAACCTTTGATTTTTTTTCAACAATTCTTAATTCGTAACCAGTTATCCACAAAATAGCAGAATTTGGATGAGAAATTCCTGTTTTATATTCCTGATATAATTTAGCAAATGATTCACGACATATTTGTGAATTTGTGGGTTCCGATACTTCAACGCATCCCAAATACTAGAAAAATAAAAGGTAAAAATGTGTAATCCGACACTTAATAAATATAATTTATATTGTATAGGTAACACCTTGTAATTATTAGTATTTAATGCTATGGTTATTATGTTATACTTACGCCAACGTTAAAAGAACAATCTCCATCCAATATGCTGATTTCGTCTTGGGGCCATCGATTAATCGTATCATTTACGACTTGTCCACAATTTCTTCTTCTATAATTTATCATTTTATTTTTCTCAATATGTCTAAATTGACTACAAGTCAGCAGTGCCGGCGATATAAACCAACTACAGTGGGTTAAAACAAAAATATCGGATTATTTTTATTATTATGGTTATTGATTTTGGCAAGTTATATAAGTCGTATTATTATGACGGGATACACAGGACAACACCAGACGTGGATGCGAGTACGCACTATATGTCATACACAGTACGTCATCAGGTCGTAGTGTAGTACATACAGTGGCGGATTTTCAAAATTTTTTTGGCGGGGTCCTAAAAATAATATGTATTTAAAATGTATTATTTTTATTTTTATAAAATGAGTTAATTATATATGTATATATCAGTTTCTGCCCCCCCCCCATCATAAATCCGCCACTGTGTACATATAATACAGAATAATATTATAATATTTTTCGAAAATCTAAAAAAACAGTAGGTAAACACATTTCATCTTCTTATTCTTGTACATTATAATTCAATATAATATTATATAGGTACCTTATGCAGGTCCTTGCCGAACGAACATTGGTATAGGGCACTATATAATGCACTATGGGCCAAATGCATAAAACGTATGGTAATAAATGATAAATTGATAATGGTTGGAAATTCCAGTAATTTGTATTGGTAAAGGTAATTATAATAGGTAGTTAACCGTAAATCGTCATGCTTTTTTAATGAGTTTTCACTGGGCGACAAAAAATATATTCTCAAAATAAATATTAAATTATAGTATGGTATATGATTTCATGCTCGCATCTCATATTTATTAAAAATAAAAATATTAATGCAATAATGCTATAATGTAGACTATAGAAGTAAATGGTAAAAGTTAATAAAAGTGAGTTATAATTTATTTAAAATACTAGATATAGGAATTATAAGAATAACTGTATATGTAATATACTAATATAGTTTTCGAAAATGCCATGGAATAGGTTTGACCGCGGTTGGACACAACGGCATAACGTGATACTCATTAGTCATTTCTGATTATAAAGTAATATCAATATAATATCATACATAGTATACCTACAAAGAAAAATATATATTTTAAAGTTTTGACACAGTAAAAATATTTCCAGTTGTTTTATTTACTTTTTTATGGAATAGTATGTTCGTCGAATACAGCGGCCGGCATTGGGCACTGTGAACCGTGAAGTACTGACCTATGACGACGACCGGATGACGCAACGGTCGTATACTCGATCATGGGTATTTGCGGAATAAAATAATAATATTATAACGGCATAACGACTTTAAATCGAATAATAATTAATGATAAAATATGGATAACGATTAGCATTTAGCGGTATATCAGTCATCGACCATCGGATGAAATTGGAAATACGAACGCCGAGCAGCTGATTATGTTGACCGAGATCGTGAAAACGAAATAATTGACATCGGTCGTGCCCAGATTTCAAAGAGAAATCACGCGTAACCTGTTTTCTCCTACTCAAGTAACGCGTGATTCGTCTAATGTGTATACTGTGTGCACTATCGAAAAATCATATGGGTCTAAAACTCTAAACTAAAAGTATAATTTTAAGAGGATGTCAGCGCACTATTTGTTTTCTCTCTGGCCCGCGCGCACCATAGGCAAAACGCATTAACGGAGAATCATTTTTTCTATGTTTTTAAGTGTAATCTTGGAGTAAAATCACGCAAAAGAGATAGTGAATAATATTTTTGAGGGACTGACATATCGATTTTATATTTTATTGTTATTTGACTTTCAAAATAAACAAAAATATGTTGTACATTAAAATTACGTTTAAATTGTTTTGAGACAATATTTAGACAAACCGATATGATATTCCCCTAAAAAACAAATAGTGCGCTGACATCCTCTTAACTTGGTCAGTAGATTTGTCGATGCTAAACTAAAAGTATGATTTTAACTTGGGCAATACAATACGTTATAAAGGAAAATAGTTCTCGTTTTAATGGTTTTATGTTTGTTAATTGTCATTATTAGTACATTAGTAAGATAAGTAATCTAGTGTAGAATGCAGACTGAGGTCTGCGAATTGTGACACTAACGCGTCTGATTCCGACCATCGGCCATTGCTATTTTATAGCTGGTATGCGCCATGCCCGTCAAGTCTCGGACAATACTTGGTGTACTTTTAAGTCACGTCCGCAAAGATGAGGGAAATTTAATAACTCGCTTGACAATTTAAATATAAAAAAATCTATGATGCTCAAAATAAAATATTCTTACCTTAAACATTTGATAATACAAATTTACTCGAATATTACAAATAACGGAGGAAAACGGATTCTCCGGAAAATGTGCAATACATTATACGTTATTACTTATTATAAACGCAGACACCCAGTTATATTATTATGTTTTTATTTAGCGATAGTATTTGTGTTGTGTCTACGAATACGTAGTACGTACACACATGCTTGCTCGCTTGAGCTGACTCAGGACACGACTGTCACTACTCACTATTATATTATACTAACTATACTATTATAATATCGAGTGACGTGTATTCTTCCGTGGTGCCATTGTCACAGTCCACAGATCACACTATCGTCTATCATAGGCCACAGTGTCACTCCGTTGAACATAGGTCATAGACCTAATCGGTGAATGAACAAATAGGGACCTAGTCAACACACGCGGATACGACGTCCTATTATTATCCTATTAGTCTATACAGAATACCTATAGTCAATAATCATGATATAAACAATAGTAACAACAACTGTCGACAAGGTATGATAGGAACTTTTTGACGGTCAGAACCTTCAGTTAGTACGTGACTTAGCGCAGACAGTGATAACGGTCAAATAATTTTTGTCATGGTAAGTGAGAAGGTGGGGAGGGGGGGGGGGTGGATGTCTGTTTTTAACATGCACTATTTTATTATAAAAAATATAATTTATGGTTATCAGATCTTTAACATTGAAAAATAGGTCATGGGGTGATCCATAGAGTAATTACTTTATTACTCTATGGGGTGATCTCACTCATCCCCCCCCTCCCATCCCGTTTGACCACCACTGAGAGTAGCGTAGTTGTACTAATATACTAATAATAATTTAAGGACAACGTGATAATAAGGGTAAGCAATTATTAGTGATGTGTTGCGCAGGCTTGAATCATTTCTGGACTTTTACGATCATACCATGAAATAGTCACGATCATGCATATAATATTTTTGTCATTTTCAGATATCATTTACCGGCGTAACCGGCGCATAAATAGAAGTGCTTAATTGCCGTCTGACTCGATAACGATTAACGGCACGTCGCGCTTCGAAGGTACCTACATACTGCACTTGATACTTCTATATTTCTATATTATTGTTCAACGACAGTGATAACCTTGAGACAGCGTGTGTAAAAACCTACGTATAAATTTGTTTTTGGACTTTTATTCCATTTTAACATCAGTTACAAAACACAAATACTATCGATAAATAAAAACTAAATTGTTATCCAGATTAAAATAAGCGCAACTATTTATAATATTGATCATTTTCATTTTTAATAAATACCAAGCTCAAAATAAGTCAAAATATTTGGAAAATGTTATGGTGTATAGAAAATGCTAATATAATATAAACATTCAGTAAAAATTTTATGTACCTATACGGTCATTTGTTTTAGAGTTGCACCAAAAACCAAAATCGAATTTCTCGAAAATAGATTTTGCGAAATATTCCCGCTTTTCCTTAATTTTTCTTTTGTTTTTCACGGCGCTTTTGAAAACTACTGGGAAATTTTTACTTTTGACCCACAAAGAACCAACTAGATTCACTTTCCTATCATATCAGAAAAGATACTGTTGAAGAAAATCCAAGCATTTTTACTGTCCTAAAAGATGATGATAGACACAAAAATAAAAAATAATTTAAAAAAAAACACACATCATTGTAAAATCAATACATTTATCGCTCCGCTCAGAATCTAAAATTTTTTTACCCAACACAAATATTCACATTAACTTCCAAGAGTAAATATATAGAGGAAACACATTCAAACCATACGAGGATAAGTAATTATTGGTATATCGTATTTAAATAAGAACTTCCCCTTAGCTTAAGAGGACGTTTCATCCACATTTGTTGTCTCCATCTTATACACGTACGGCATAGCAAAAACTGTTTTGCGCGGGAAAGAACCGAGAAGGTTACAGTAATAACTAAGAAACGAAATTTTCACCACATATGAAGGAGAACTCTGGCTGTGCAATTTCGTTTTTATTTTTTTATATCACTTAGAAAAAAGTTCTTATGGTTTCAAAATCCATTATTATTTGTGTTTTTTTAACTTCAATAACTTTTTTTGAAGTTCCGATAACGAAAAAATAAAAACCATATTGCACAGCCAAAGTTCTCCTTTTTTATGTGGTGAAAATCTCTTAAGCTAATCAGCATCGTGATCAGTCGGTGATCATTGTTTAGGTTAGACGCAGGTGATTGATATTACGGTTGGTTAGGTGATATTATAAGTTGTAACCTGTAATATGTGATTATTACTAATAAGTTATTATAGATTACAGACATTATTGAGAAACCATATGATACCAAACGGTCAATAAAGATAAAAATA
This sequence comes from Metopolophium dirhodum, assembly GCF_019925205.1. NCBI lineage: Eukaryota > Metazoa > Arthropoda > Insecta > Hemiptera > Aphididae > Metopolophium > Metopolophium dirhodum. The sequence continues at coordinate 33,495,085 of NC_083562.1, forward strand.
ATAAAATGTTTGAGGTCAGAGACAAACATTTTTTGGGGGAGAAAAATAATATACAAAACTATTGGTAATAATTAAATACCTTTAATACGCTTGACATAAAAACAATCAATACTTTTTATATTTATATATAATTCATACGACAACAATAATTAAGTACAAAGGTTCTTAGGCATCTAAAAATATTGTCTAAGTTTTCTAATAATATGTTTATACCAAAAAATATAAACAACAAGATAAGGGTTTTGCAAACATGTTTCAATTTGTTTTAACTTTAAGTACAATACAAAGTAATAGGTAAGTTAATTCTAATTTGGTCATAACAAAACCATTAGCATATTATTCAGTATCCTACGAGGATTTACTAATTTAAAGTGGTTGGGTAATAGAATTTGTATTAATCCAAGTACTTAAAACTGGTAAATCTTTATAGGACACATTGTATACATAATACGTATAATATGATATATTATAATATTATATATCATATTTTTTTATTATTTATTATATAATAATACAATTACAACATAATATTTTTATACACTTTAGAGGCCACTAAAATCACAATAATATTGTATAAAATAATTATCTCTTATCCATATGTGTTGCATAATTATTATTAGTCGTTTTCATAAAATGTTAGTTGAAAAATGAGAATTATTTTTAATTGCACTTAAGCCATTTAAAAACAAAACTGTAATTTCAATACTTAATACATGTCTAAGATCTTTCGTACACTACTATTCTCTGTCAAAAACATAAACAACATATTACATCTATATACAATTGTATAAGTATGTATAACATAAGAATGTTCACTGATATAATATATGTATATATATATATACATATAATTAATGATATACACATGTCCCATAATACAAACACCAATCCTTCCCAAGTGGATAGTCCAAATAATAACAATAATAAAAATTAATCGTATACCAATAACATAATAAGGTGGTGCATGATATTGATTAGAGTATTTACTAATTAATAATTAATAGGTACGACAAATATTTTAAAAATTGAGTTTTAACCAAGTGTTAGCTACTTAATAATTTTATTTTACAGGTATAGTTGCTGTCAGGCATAACAAATAACCAGTTAGATAAATTATGATGTCTAATCCATACATGATTAATACTATGCGTAATAATATTTGTTTATAGTAATAATATATACATAATAATATTGTTTTTTAAAAATAATTTATAATCATAAGAAAATATAATACAAACTAAAATACTAACAAGTAATACATATTTATATAATATATTAATAATGAAAAGAATAATTATATCCATCAATATTGATACTACTGTTATTATGATATTTTTAAAATTATAATATACAGAAGTATTAGTATTTAATTCCCGTATTTTCTATAAGAGCAATACGGATAGTATTATAAATTATAATATTATGTTACCACAGATACTCGCGTACATCGTACAGTATATACAATTATAATAATAATAATAATAATAATAATAATAAAAATAAAAATAATAAACATTGTTGTGTATCAATAGAAAAAAAAATGCAGTCTATTGAATACACAAATATCACAGAACACGCAATCCCTATTCAGTACGCGGCTATAAGCGTTTTTTTTTTTAATCATAATACAGTTTTAGGTTGTCTTATAACTGTGAAAGTATTTGACTTGTTAAACCAAAAGCGAAAGTAAAGAAGTAACGTTTATATATAATATGTGAAAATGAGGGATGCAAATAACTGAATCATTATTATTAAGATAACTGTAAAGATGACAGAAATAGTCTTGTGCCAATAAAAAGGTAAAATGAATGCAAGGTGAATCATTTTCAATCTAACAGGTATATAGAAGAATACATATATCAACATTTTGATCTTAGAAAAATACACATTATATACATTTATGCTTATGGTTATAAATAATCATTAAATAATACTTGGGTTAAAAAAATTGGCAAATACTTAGGACTCATTTGAGAATCTATACTGTTTGTTTACTAATTTAGAGTTGGTTTGTACATTATTAGAAGTTCATCAAATAAAATGTTATAATTGTATATGCTATTTAGTTTTATATTGTGAGAATATAAATATAGTTTATTATTAATAGTTATAAAAAATTGAAATATTATAACTTTTAGTAACTATAAGAAATATGTTCAATTTTTACTGTTTAATATAACTATTTGATTCAATTAGTTGTTAATAAATTATAACCTTTTATAGTAGTGAATTTATCTCCATTAGCTATACGTGTGCGATAAGTTCAAATTCGTTAGTAAGGTACCCTTAACTGTCAATATTTATATCAACACAAAATTTAACATAAAATATTATAATATACTAAGTATTTTAACGTTAAAAAAATATTGATATGTATAGGTTGCAAATGAACGTATATAAATATTATTTAATAATTTAGTTTAAATTCACTGTGCATGAATATTAAGTTTATGTTGTATGTTTAGTTACAGAAATATATAAAAAAATATTAATAATAGTTTCTGCAATTGTAGCTTGACCATATTTATTGAGAATTGTGTAATTCATTCCTAAATATATTTTATTTAAGTACTTCTTGAAACTAGAAATTATGTGAGTTAATAACTTTTTTAGCAGATATTTTTTTAATGATACTACTTAAACATAAAATAGAAACTATTATTATAAATGCACTTGGTAATACTTAAGTTATTGAAAATAAATAAAAAGTTTACTAAAAAAAGAAGTACTAATAACAAATAATTTTGTTTGATCAATTCAAATTTTGATTTTTTTCAAAGATAGTACATAGTATACTAGATCAAATAGCATCAATAAGAAGTTTTATTAATATTAATTTTGAACACTAATTGCACAATCCTGAATCCAATATTACTTAGTATTATGGTAATCGCATATTCCCTTTCTCTAATTATATTTTTACTTTATATTATTCAATGTCGATAATTTTGAGAACTAATCACATTTGAACTTCAAAAGTTTTTACAGTTTTACTTTGGCTATTTGATATTGGGCTACTTAAAAAAGGATTTGTATTTTGTTTTGGGGCAATATAATTAGGGTCAAATGGATTGGCTGAAATATTATTAAATGTGCGATAAGCATCTTCAGCAGTGTCTAAAGAAAACGCACGACTGTGTGTTACTAAATGTGGATTTCTTTTAGGTGTGACCTGGGGATCCATTGACTGTAATGTAACTGCTGCCACTTTACCTAACCACTGTTCAGGCCTTGGAAGTGACGATGGAGGAGTAGCGGGTGGAGTTGGTGGTGTAACTGCCTTGTTGTTAATATTCCATAAACTGGAACCTGAATCAAAGCCTTCATCTTGTTGAGGGCTAATACGACTCTCTGGTTTTGGAGTGGAGGGGTTGCTTTGGGTTTCTGTAGATAATGTGGATTTTTTTGATATACTAGCAAGAAATGCTTCACTTCCAGTAATCGGGCCTTGTTTTGAATTGTTTTCTAAAAAATAAACATATGATATTATATAATATAATGATAGTAAATAATATGTCTAAAAGACCATGATTAGTTAGTTTTTTGCTACTCAAGTAATATAGCAAAAATGAGTCCATACAAATAGGTCATTAATTAATATTAGGAGTTAATTTTTAAAACTATATCACCTATACATAGATGTTAGAAACCAACATTTTCAAGGACATCTCTTAAAGATCTTTTTCAATATACTAATTTCCAACTATCATCAAACGTTAAGGTATAATAATAGAATACAGTAATATACAAATTTTGTTTCTAAAATATGTATGACACATAATATGAGTTCAACAAAAAAAGACCACAATGATTGCAAAAAAAGTTATTTTCTTTATTATATGGATTATAGGTGTTCAGCTTTAAAAGTTCATCCAATAATTTATGCAAATATATATTTTACTTTGTTGTACGCCATGTGAAAAACAAAGATAGTAGTAAACCTACCTATTGGTATGTTGCCTTAATTTTATATGTTATATACATATACAGTGAATTCCGCCTAATGTGGGTATCGGTTAATATAGGTATCCGCATAATATGGGCAAAATAGTCTGGTCCCAATTCTAATATATACCAACTAATTTCGGTTTATATGGGCAATCCCTTAATGTGGACAGATGAGTTTTGTCCTAATGTGTCCATCACATATAATGTGAATTCACTGTATATAATATATGAAAACAATTAAAAATTAATTTACCTATACTTGTTGAATCGTTTGATTTAAATTTCTCAGAGAAATCGTCATTGGCTGTACTATTTGTAAGAAACGCCAATTCTAATGACATTTGTTGACACATAGCTGTTACTTGATCTGTGGTTGACATTGGTTTTTCACTTCGTGGAGAAGCTTCAAGTATAGGACTCACTAAAATAAATACAAATATTGTTATTTATTATGTTATTTATAGTTTTGACTTTAATTCTGTACCTGGAGTATTCATTTGTAAAAGTTTATTAGATGTACGGGAATTTGCTGTTGGTTGTAGACTCATTGATCTCGTTCTCTCCAAATTAGAAGGTAATTCAGATATTCGAAGTGACAACTGCCTTTTGAATGGAGATGCTTGGTTAAGTTGTGTAAACCCACGAAATGATCCTTGTCGTTGTAACATTGACAGTGTTGCATGCGGTCTTTCAATCGCATTTGTGCTAACTTTTGGTGTTGTAGGGTTTTGTTGCAATGGTTTTACTGATGTTGGTATATCTAGAATAAATTTTACATTTTTATGTAATTTAGGCAATGATTACTTAACTAATTTTTAAATTAAATTCTACTAACCAATTAATAATAATAATGTTATACACTATAGACTAAAAATATCAAAATAAAATATATACCTTTATTTAACTGAAGAAAAGGGGGAGGTTGTGGTGGTGCATTGAGCGGAATATTAGGTTCAGATTGTTGTTCAGTTAAAGATGGAGTTCTAAAACTGCCAGTTCTAGTAAAAACAGATGTTTTTGGATCATAGTTCATTGTAACAGAACAATCTTCTTCTCGTTTATTTTTTCTTATCAGACATTCTTGAAAAGCACATCCAACAGCATGACTTAATCGGTCACCCTATTAAAATTTCATAATTAGTATAAATGTAAATACAAATAAGAAAATGTATTTTTATTTTACATTTACCGATTCTTTTAGAGCTACAAAACCGTGACACATCCACCGACGAGTCAGTCCGTCTCTGCATATGTATGAAAATCCTTTTTCATGACTTCGGTCTGGGGCACAGAATGAAACTTTTTCAATTGTTTGATCTACTATCAAACCCTGAAAATCGAGAATTGTATAACAACAATATTATAAGATTTTAATAATTATTTACTTTTGTTTCTTCTTCTACGACACGCAGTCCATCTCCTGATATGTAAAATATAGCTCTGACTGGTCTGCGGCGTGATGCCTACAAAAACAAAATAAAAAAATTAAATCTTCGTTTTATGTTAATGAATGGGTTATATAACATTACCCTAAGTGTTTTTAAAGCTTCTTCGCATACTTCCATTCCTCTTGATTCAAAGACTTCAACACAGCCCAAATACTGTAAAAGAAAAATATATTACTTAAACAATTACTATATAAATATTATTGAACTATAATTGCTATTTCAATTATTAACTAATATAAAGTGTTTTATACATTTTTATTTAATATAGGTTTTTAATTAATTTCTATCAAATTTATTCAGTAGGTAAGTAATTTGTATTGGTAATTGCAATTATCTAATTATGTGTAAATACTGTACATTGTAATTATATTATAATAATCATTAATCCTACCTCCACAAGGAAGTTCATTCCACACACATCTTCAGAACACATTATTTTCCCCTACAGAGAATCCAAATTTAATTTCTCAAACTCCATAATAAATAAACTCTATAAGTTTGATCTATTATCTACATTAAATTTTGGGTATTGGCTGTATTATTCAAATAGGTCTTTATACATTTTCAAAGATATATTTGAGACGATGGAATTGACATTTTACAATGATTTTTTCTTATTATTCAAATCGTAAACAATTTAAAACGCAGTTTACCTTAACATGGAAGGAACATATCCCAGCCCGGACTTCAGCCTCGTCCATGGCCCACAAATGAGGCTTAGGATTAGAATGATGGCCTGGTGATCCGGCGGTATTTCCCAGATCTTTACGGCGTCTGAAACTGTCTCGAAAACTCCTCCGTAATCGGTCCATTTTAGACGGCGACCGACCACTCTAAAAATCGAAAAGAGAAAAATTAATTAGATTATTATTTATTGGCACATTTGACTTTTTTTTATAATATAGGAATATGATACTATATTATATAGTATTCAATTACACCATGACAATTATTGATGGCGATCTATTCGTCAACATAGTGTCTTGTGTCATTAATTATAACAGATTTTATATTCATAATCATAATAGTATGTATTGACATGTATGCCGATTGAATAATCGAACGAATAAATTATACTGTTTGTATTTTATACGTTCGAGTCACATAATAACATAAAGCCACCACCATGATTCTTAAGCGTTCGGATTAATTTTTATTACACTTGAAATAATTTAAATATATTACACAAAAGTACAACATGATATAATATGATTACGGATCTCAATTAGTAATATTATTATTTTCAAATAAATATTATATGACGCACGTTCTGATCAGACCTATAGTTTAAATCGTGTAGTATTAATTCAGAAACGTATTTTATCGAAAAAGTATTTGTTTGGAACCGTATATCGGTATATGGTATACCGTAACCAAATAATATAAGTACCTACATTTCCAATACTCATTATAAAAATAACAAGATATTAGAAAAATATTCCTACAAGAAAATAAGTTTCTGAGCAAATATGATTTTGACAAAAATACAAAATGTTGTTCAGTATATAATATATTATATCATATTGCAGTTCAAACAACATAATATTATAATATAATAATATAATATCATGTTTATGTCTCCAACAGAATATTATTTCCCTATAATTACGTTTTCGACATATAATATATTTTCAAACAGATTATATGATTCCAAATTAATATGATTCAATAAAAATACAATACCGACTATATTAGGTAGTAGGTACTATATATTTCTAACGAAATATTTTTAAAATAAATAAATTTAGTTCCAAATGAATACCTAATTTTTCAACTTTTTATGCACGCAACATTTTTTTATGTATTGTTTTTATAACAATCACTCTTCGGCGGTGCTGCATAAATTAATAGGGGAAAACACTCTATCTCTCTAAATATATATTATATTAACCATTGATTAAAGTTTAAAAAGATTATATTCACGAATAAATTATAAAAATGCTTTAATTTTATCAAATTTTTGTGTCAACATGTGCGCTTCATAATTAAGATTATGTTATATTGATGGTTGAAATAAATATACAATGTGACCTATAAGAAAAAACTAATGAAATTAATCATACACCATATGGTTCACTTTGTTAAGCTTAATTTTTATTAGCTTTAAAAGATATTTTAAACAATTCTTATGAAATTATAACCTAACCTATAAATGAAGACTATTTATATAGTGATAAATTCAGTGATTCTATATTGAATGTTTAATGAATTTCATGAATTTTTGACTATAAATATAAACTTATAATACCTATTACCTATATAAGCTATAGACATAATAAAATATAACCTTTAATCATCGGTTAATCATCTGATATAATTTGCCAAACACTGGCGCTGTAATGCTGTATAACATAATATATAACTAATAGTTACACCGCGATACCCCTTATATAGTTATCATATTCTAGTAAAGATAATAATTAATAAGGCAATGGCACGAGACACGAGTACCTACAAGGTGTCAATATTATGTCGTAAACGAAAATATAATCACAAAACCTCAACACCGCGCTCGAGAGTAAAAATTATTATTGTATAGAATGTATATATAGAAATACATAATATAATATATAATATAGAAATTTTCGCAAGTCGAACAATATTAAAATTACAACGATTAAAATACTTGTAAGAACGAATTTAAACAGCGAAAATCTAAATACACAAAGGTCGTAACACGCCATCACGCTTTTGTTTGTTTTGCTAGTCTAAATTTAAAACTACACGCGAATCTGCTGCAGCTGTGTGGCATATAATATTATACGAATAATTCGTATTGTTATAATATTATACTGTTAAATACGTTTGGTCGAAGATGGTCGTTTTATCGGCAACATTTTTCACTTGTTACGAATACCGGAATACCTATAATACAGTGTATAAGCTATAAGCTATACTGTATGTTTTCTAAGTATGAATAATGTTTACTGTGTCGTATTTATTTAGCTACTGTAATATTATTATCCTTCAAAGGCTCAAACGCATAAGTATTATTATACACAAACATGAAACAAATAATAAAACGTGACATTAATCGCGTAAAACATAACAGCACGACCACACGGATTGGAATGATATTGTTCATGATATAAGTACCCTCTGTATTATCCGTATTATCTGTATTATCTTATTTTTATTAAACTATAACAATTCGTCTGTTCTATAATTTATACCAGGTGATCTATTTAACATAAGACCCTCAGTATTTCAAAAACTATAAACACTTGAAATTTTTTTTTTACATAATTTTAAGTTGTTAAAAACCGAATTTTTCTGAAAAAATACTTAGTACTATTTTATCGTAATAATTTATTAATTTTTATTTAATGACAATATGTATTTTTTAATTCCTTATTTCAAATAAGAATATATTTTCGGAATACTTCGAAGTACCTATATAAATCGAGTTTTGAACGAGTAGATTATAAGTTATAATATGAAGTTTTTAAAGTTTAGATGAGCGAAGTGGAGTGGTCAGCCGTATAGGGGTACTCCGAAAAAAGTTGGTCCAGTACTTCGCTCATTTAAACCTTAGATACTTGATAAACCAATTGTCTGAAATTTGAGTTTTATAGAAAGAAATAATCCAAATAATATTTTGATTTGAAATTTAAAATTAAAGTATATTGTCATTCAAAAAAATCAAAACTTAAAAACCAATAGCAATAGAAAATGGTAAAATATATAATTTTATTTTACAAAAATATTTTGTAACAACTTAAAACTATTTAAAATAGATATTTTCAAAAATAAATCTTGCATTATAAATGCATATGGATCAGTCCGTATATTATAATTAGGTATAAACATCGATCGACGTTCGAAAATAAGAAGTGTCATTCTTCGTATTTTGCAATGCGATAGGTGGATGCTCATTACGTAACTATCTTTAGACAACGACTCTATAGAACATAATAATATTATCCTATACATCTAAAATATATGCTAAAAAATATAATTTAAAATTATATTCCAACACAACGCATTGCACAGTGTCAAGTACTCAAGTGCATATTGGCATAATGATATCACAAATTAGCTATAATATTCGACGATTAAATTAAATATTAATGTTCCCGTTTCTTTTTTATTTGATAGACCGTGTCTCCGCTGCTCTAAAAACGGTTCACAAAACGTATTTAAGGCACCCGGTGCCAATGTAATTTTGTACACAAAAATAAGCTCTACAGGAATAATGATTCTGTTCTGTAGAATCAACCAAATTTGATAGTTTTTTTTTTTAACTAATAGAGGGTAATATTCTACAGGTCACATCGAACCCGTTTTTCAATATTTTAATCTCAAACTTTATAATATGTCTTCAAAAATAATACAATTTTAAGCTTTTTTTTTTATAAATTATATCATAGGTACCATTATTTGAAATAAAATAAAAAATCGGAGTTCGATGCGGCCTGTGGAAGTCTACTTCTTACAGATAATAAAATTGTTATCAAAATCCCGAATCCAACAATTCTACAAGGCCTGAGAATTATTCCCGTGAAGTCATTTCATTTTTTTCGATATAATACACCCTATCAACACACCTAATAGGTATATAGGGTAGTAGATTAGTGGAAAAGTATTATAATTAAGATGGCAACTAAAATATAAAATTTAATTTTCAAATTTTATAAAATTGCTGAAAATTTTAAAAATTGGAGCCACACCCCTTAAATTTGGATTAAACACAGAAAAAGACAATTTTTTGTTATCGTTTTGTTATCGTTTACTACCTATTGTACAATACTACAGTATTATCATTTATAATATTTAATATAGAAGTATAGAACGCCAATATCAAAACGACGACTCCTAAGTCGTGATTGTTCGTCTTAATCTATCTATCGAACGGATAAAATTACGTTTTCGACCGAATAACGCATATATATTATTATGATGATATTATAAGTTATAAGTTTATAACAAATGTCACGACAGTATAATAGACAAAATAAATGCGTATCGCACTATCGGTTTATCGGTTCAAATACGATTATGTTCTCGAAAGCCCAATTACATCATTAAATGTTTATCAACACTCGATAGTTGAGATGCTTAATAACATAATAATAATAATAGTGCCTATGTAATAATATGTATACACACTACACACAACACGGTACACGTGAATAGTTTAGTGGCGATATTATTGATTAACAACAAACAGCAAGACCCGAAATGACAATTAACTAAAATAAATAACCGATTATACGTTGTGGCATTTAGAGTTCGTCCGCAAGACGAGTCTGAGTTCTAAGTTGTTGAAAATACGTATTTATAATATTACAGCACCAGTCAATAAAAAAATGTTATTCATACTGCATTTTCGGGAAATGAAACCATAAAAAAGAATAACAATGAACTCGCAATTGCGATAACAACTTGAACGATCACCATCGTCGGGGTAGAAAACCCAGCGCAAAAAAAAAATCATCCTACGACAACATTTTGTGTAATTGTACGTCCTACAGAAGGATGGTTCGAGATGAGTACGAAATACGAATAAAGGTTTGCACCATCAGAGAAGCGTGTGTACATTCGACGCTGAGGACCGCCAGACCATTATAATATTTAACTCTTTACGGCCGGATGGTAGAAATGAAGTCCTTATTTGTATTAACAATTAATAATTCTCGCAGATATATTTTTAAATACATGAAATTAGTGCAAGTCTTAAATTTATAAGACCACTTGATATGTTCTTTCGTCTGAATAAAACACGTAACTGTTTAAACCACTTATCAAAAGCGTGTACGCCCGCTTTTTAAGAGATTTGATATAGGTAGACAATTTTAATGAAACGATGTTGACAACAATTCTAAATTTGAATCTCGGATGATACATAAAACTAATACAAAGTAACTAACGAGTGTTTTTATGATGTTAATACCATTGTCGGTTGTTATAAAATTCGAGATTAGTTATACAGAAAAACGGTTCTGCGAAGAGAAGAACCACTACAGCAATACTACAGCAATTTACTGCAGATTTTTTAATAAATCTAAACTTGATCATTAAAAATATAATTTATGGTTATTGTTTTAGGCCTTTTTATCTAAGTTATTATAAATATTGAAAAAAAAGGTCATCTATCCCCTTATCCCCTTCGTTTGACTAACATCCACCGTACTATATTATACTGTTATAGTTAAGAAACAAATGTATGCATAACAAAAACAATATTTGCCGTGTCAGTGGGGCAACTAGGGGGGGGGGCACTGATCTGAATCTCCCTTTGGACCATTTGGAACCTTTATCCTTTATACCTTTACAACAACTGAGTTATCATTTTGCTAATCATTAAAATGTCATAACTGGATTTTAAATGTTAGATAGTTAAAAGTTCGGCGTTTGATGAAGAAAACCTGAAAGAACTTATTGAGTTTTAACTTTTATGCAAACGACGTTGATGGTTTAGATCGAGTAAAATCAAAAGTTATTTTATAGAATTGTTTTTTTGTATGACTGTAATATACAACTAAATAGTACCATTCAAAATATTAATAAATGTAATTCAAATGTATTTCCAAATGTACCTACATAAACTATTGCAAATACTAATCACACTGCCAATTACATCATGTGAAGCTGAGAGGTCATTTCGTACTCTTAAAAGACTAAATAGTTTTTTAAAAAACTCTACGTTAGAAATAAGGCTCAATGAACTTAGTAATTTTATTTGTTCGATATCATTAATACAAAAATAGAATATTTTGTGGAAAGGGCGCGGGAGGTGATCTATTTAAGTCACGGGCAACGTGTGCTGCACGAACCACAGACAAGGGTTGCATTTGCCCAAGACTGAAATTGCCTCTATCCGCATTACGGTAATTCAAAATAAACTGTTATTGCCGTTCTCGGAATCTAAATTCACAAATATGTTTCATTGAACAGCAGGCGGGAGTAGTAGCCCAAATACTAGTTGGTATAATATTAGTCAAAACATTTTGATGATCACGTAGGTTAATATGATTTGGACAGTAAAATGTTCAACCATTGCGTAGCGAGATTTCCACTATTAAATTCTTCATTTTATGTTAATGAAATCAAAAAAACTAAAAACATTACGTTACGGCAAATAAATTGTTTTCTGTATCGTGCAGTGTTAGTTCTGTATCATACATTTTGTTTCTCAACTATGACTGTAGTCCGCACTCCGAGTGGTTCTTTTTAAGCGAAACAGCAGTTTTTACAAACGATTTAAGGGCGTGTACCGTGCTATTCAACAAAAGAAGTTGTCCCTTTTTCTTTATACTGATCAAAATTCGAGAGCGGTTCAAACAACACACGGAATCGTTATTTGCTGTTTCAATTGCAGTGACGGCGCTACTGGAGCGTGTATAACTACTCACCGTGATGATCCACTACCACCCCGGCGGATTCGTGGGATCACGAGTCACGACAGATATAACATACAGAATGGTTACACATATCGAGTGGGTTCGCCACCATATTATAATAACGGTACCATTACCCGCAGTATAATATACCCGTGTCGAGAGTATAGGAAAAAAATCTAAAGAAAAATCCGATATCATTTTTCGTCGTAAAAGTCTGGATTACCTAGTTATTTTTTCGGAAAAAATTCCATCCAAGATTTAATTTATTCAAATAAATTTTTATAAATAATAATCTGAAATTAATTTTCATGGAAACTAAAGAAAAATTAATATTTGTTTCGTTTACATTTTGCACATCGGACCTTTTCTCTATGTCAGTAATCCAATTGTCTGATCTATAGTGATCTAATGGTTGGAGTTTTTTTCCCACAAAAAATTAAATCACTTTTTTTTCAACCACCACTTGTGTTTTAGTATTATCCGTTCCTTTATTGTTTATTCCGTAGACGAGTGCCCACTCGACAGAAAATCGAACGTATGGCGGGCACATATAGGTATTATAATACGCATCACGCACCCCCTCGCGGAGGCCTCCTATAGCAATACGATATATATATATATATTTTATAATAATACAATATTTTATATCAGTGTATATTACGATACTGCACATGTATATAGTTATGGTGCGTTGACCGGCGGTGGCTTCGTCACAGTCACGGTATCGTTTTTTTTTGTTTTAATATTACCGTATACGTATACTATGGCACACGGTATACAGCAGCAGTTGCCGCCAACAGAAGAGATCAGTGCGAAACGATGATGACCGTGGGATAAACCCTTTGGGCGGATCGCTTCCGCGTTCACGCTCGGTAGAGCGCAAATATTTCCGAACATTATTTTACATATAGTATATAATATAGTGTATATATTATATTATAAAAATAAACCATATATATAACTACGTCAGTGACGTATTTGGAGGGGAGGGCACCGATTTTTCTCTCCTCATTTCCTAATTGATTTGTTGGTAAGTACGAATATCCATGTTAAGTAATAGATAGGGATGATACAATATGTACATTGTACATGATTCGTCTTATATACTAACTGCGATAAATAAAATTAATAGGTATATAAGTAATATATGTTTCGAATTTTTCCCGACATGACTCATATCTACAAACCACAGTATACTCGTGTTACTATAAATATGTCTAAATTGTATTATAATCGACACAACACAAAAAAAATATATGAAAATGGATTTTGTTCGTTTTACGTATTATAAATAAAAGAATAGTACTGCGAGACGGTGGTGTGGTCGTGTTAAGTGTTTTAAATCAAACGGACGAGAGATAAGCCTTTTCGCTGGCTTAAACGTGTTGCCCGTTTTATCTGTACCCCATACCACTTATCCCGTGATTGGTTAAGCTGGGAGAGTCGATCTATCACCCCGAAGTGGTGGTTGATTGGAATGAGTGTCAGCGCTACACTGCAGTGCTTGTACTTGCAGTATACTTACGCCTGCAGCAGATCGCGACATACTTTCCTTTTATACCTATTTTGGATTTATTTTCACTTATTTTAAATAGATTTAAAACATGGTTAAGATCAAGCATGGGATAAGACTACAAGAGAAACTAAATTAATTTTCTTTTCTGAATGTTCACAGAGAATAATTAACATAAATATTATTACCAAGCTTTAAAATAACTGACAAATTTTCAAATATGTAAAAAAGAAATCTTTAATTTGTAATTTAGTATAAGCATTAGAGACCAGCTATTTAATTAAGATATAATAACAATGGCCTTTAATTAAGGTTTTATTGTTTCTCGCATAAAAATTTGTTAAAAATGTATTAATCCACTTATCCACCTACCGTTTATCAAACACCCATTAAATTGTATTGCATTATTGTCGTATTTGACGAAAGGCCCGAAAGGACAAGTGCCTCCTATAAAAGCGAGCATACTATACTCGCCGTCACGTACCTATAACCTATATTATAAACACTGAAGGGATGGTATACTTTTCAAGTACAGTAGTATTCAAGTATAGTGTTTGTCGTAATATTTAGATCACCATTCGTAACAATATTTATTTTTGACTGTTTTAAAAAAAATACAGAAATCAACCGAGAAACAGTATACCCAGTTAAACCAGCAGTCACCCTTATATTATTATTATTTATTACCTATTAGGTACCAGCTAAATATTTGTTGAGCTTCGAGTGTATATTGTGTACACCATTTACCACATCCTGGTGTGTTCAAACTTTACTTCGTATCGAATGTACCTATCTGTTTTAGATATTTTATTACACAACTACTGCGCGCATATAATATGTAATATAGATCGTAAACATTCCATACAATATTATAACGCCGAGAGTCGAGACAAACACGTTTTAGCAGTCTCATACTGCATACAATATTATATACCTACCTATAGTATTATATTATATACATATTATAAATTATAATAATATGCATTATATTATATTATATTACCATCATAATGTGTAGGTTTTATTTTTATAATAGATAAGATTCGACATTATAAAACGTTTAAACGCATAATTTATATACACACATAGACAAACACAATATTATATTATATTTTATTTTTTCTTCTCTAAAAGTCTGCAACGTCAGTTTAGAACACGGACGACGCGCTACACTTTCACCGATTCTATACACTAATATATCATATTATTATATAGGTACTGCAATGTAGTACGAAGGATAGGTAGTAAGACCTGTCTGTAAAAGAATGTATATAAAGTAATAGCGTACCGCGCAAGCGCGGGATACGTAATGCAATAATTTTATTATAAAATTATTCGCTAGCTTTCATAAAATCACTGCGACGACGAGAAGAAGATCGGAACCACATGTAAGGGTGGCGATCGTTTTCTCGTTTTAATTGGATGATTTTTTTTTTATATTCTCCGAAACGAACAGTCCATGATGATAATAATAACGGCTACCGCGATAAGGGTTTTTTGTATTTTTTAAACTCATACTAGTTATAGTTCCCACGAACTATCTTCGCGTTGGCAGACGAAAGAGTATTAAAAAGTATTAAACACGTGTCGCGGACGCGTGCGGCACTGCTGCATACGGCCGCATGCAATTTCCGCTTCCTATAATATAGTATACACATAATATTATATATAGTAGATATATGTATATATGGTTTTTATTGCACGCGTTGGCCCGACGTTCCAACGGATTAGTGCCAAAATCCCAGTCTACAGAGTACACTTATAATATACGCAATCGATAACTTACGAAATAATAAAAAATAATATATGCATCAAATATACATGAACAGACAAAATTATACTATTATTATATATTATAGACCATCTATTTAATACGCACTTAACACGGCGCTGCTGTTGAATACGACGTGTATGTATTATTATATTTTGTAGCATTTGAAACGGGAAAATAGTAACATCTGGATAACATGCTGTAAATACAGCGTGTTTATTGCATTCAGCCGAAAGATGATTTCCCCAAAAAAGCATTACTGCGGTCTCCGGATATAGAAATAGATCGTGGCGTTTGCTCTTAGTAAAACGGAATAATTATAACTTATAAACCTTCTTTTATTCATTAATACATCCCCATTCAACGTTAAAAAACGTGGAACATAAATATACATAATTGTATTTTCTAAATTCAATCTACAGACATAATATTATTCTTATGTTGGATCCAAATATAATATAACACAATATTCGTTTGATACCTCTTTTTATTAATGGGTTGTTCGTGCATAAAATAATTAATGAATTCGTTCTTTATGGTAAATAAAACATTTTACACTTTTGTGTAAAAGTATGTATAATGTATATGTATGTAATATGTATGTGTATTGTATACTTATCCGGACATCCTGTTTATACATTTATACATGACAATAAACGTGAGCAAAGACATAATCGACAGGTTTCTGTAGATTATTATAATGTTACCTACCTACCCATATATATATACATTATATGAGTACATAGGTAGCTATGTCTATAAAAACATTACAAATTATCATTGTTTTTTATAGTTTTTATACGTTGTCGAACATTTAAATAATATTTGATATTATTGCGATAAAACGTTACGTTGGTCTGAAGGTAGATAATTGAATGGTTTTATATAAGAAAAATTGTTTAAATGTTGTATTTTTTAATAATTCACACGCAACGGGCAGTGACACAGTTATAGCGAAAAAAAAACTGTGTGAAAATACCAGGAAAGTGTCCTTTTTTGGTTTGGACCCTTAGCTATCTCAAAACATTAGAAAATATGCATCTGTTCGTATTCCCATAAGAGGGGGGCCTCGCTAACAACAAAAAAAGAACCATTATAATACGTATATATCAGTGTCTTCGGGACACGGGACAGAAACGCTACCTGCCGTATGAATGGCGTGTGAAAAATTATACAACCAAACTAAATTTAATCACACGAGTAACGAGCATTTGTGCAGTATACAAATTTAATATATTATACAACGATATGTATACATTTTATTCCCCTCTAATAATATTGTAAATTGTGTCTCATATGTTGTCGACCGCTGGTGGCTGGTATTCTTTCAAATCACAACCGCATGTAAGGTGCTTAATGATGTTTGTGTATGACTATATAAATATAGTAGCCTATAGTAATTAGGTACCTTATAGTTTATACACCTAGCTACAATGTCTACAAGCAAATATATACAGCAAATCAAATTATATAGGTAGTAATATTTTTTTGCATTACTGAGTGTCTGCAATACATAAAGTCGGTGGAATAAATATTACATTGTAGCTAAGTATTAAAATTCTAATACCAGGCTGCATAAAAATGTATCAATTCAATGGTCCAATAAAATTGAATAGACCTGCAATCATGTTTAAGGGACCATTAGCTCACTATTTATTCATTAAATGTTTAGTGATTGTTCATGCTACCCGGCATAAGTATACATACCTATCTATATTAAAAATGTAAGACAATATTGATTTAAATCTCATCGAATTTCATTATACACACTAACGTAAATTAACATAATTGGGCATAATTATTAATATACACGAGTCATCGTTCAAGTTAAATTCTGTAAACCAAAATTTGCAATAAATTAATCAGGTAGGTGTAATCGTTAGCCTACCATTAAATTTAAAAATAAAACGAGATTAAAATTACTTTACTGTACATGGAGCGGAACAAATTTCAAGTATTAGTTTTCGTAAACATTTACTTAAAGTATTAAAACTATTTACTAATTTACTATACTGTAGACATTATTGTAATATTTTTGTCAACGAGAATAACACGTGAAATTGTGACAACCTATTACCTATTACCATTTTTCATATTAATAAATATTAATATTTTTAATAAATAGGTTAACTGACGAATTGAAAATATGATCATATTAAAACATGATAATTTAAACATTTAAAGTTAAAATGTTTAATGATCATATTATAATATTATGCCAACGTATTAGAAATTATATAGGTATATACGATACATATTATTATGATACTTTTTAAACCGGTGTACCAAAAATAAGTAAACCTGGACAATAAAAGCGATAAAAAAGTGTTTCCATTTTATACTTTTTAGACACATTTGAACATTTCTTCTTCTTCTTATCGTGTCCAGGCTATGATATAGATGCTTTGTTTTATTATACACCTTTTAGACACATTAAACGTACAGCACTGGACGATTCATTGGTCAGGTATGTCAGTTATTTGGTGCCTACAGCAAAGTAGGTACACGTTTCGTAAACAATTTACCCAACTACTAAAAAGTAAAAACTAAATGCATGCAATGAATCACTCTGCATATAAACCAGCTGTGACTCAGTTTATATATATATACATATATATATATATAGTGATAAGGTGATATTGATTTGATAATACGCACCATATGGTAAAATAGTATGAAGAATAACAAATATAACAATTACGTTTTATAAATATTATCATTTACCACAAAAATATTTAGAGTGTTAAATAATTTATAGGTACCGCGATTTACACGAATTGATCAGGGTTAAGCCACCATAAACAGTTAGCAATAATGAGTTATGACTTATGAGTTTATTATCAATCTCTCCCAGTTTAATGAGTCATATGTTTGACTGTGTGAGTTTCTACAGCCAGTGTTTTTATATTGAACTGTATTTTGTTTCCATACGTTTGACAAAGTGTATGAGTAAGTATAAAAAATAATAACAATTGTTACGCACTTACGCGCTGTCAAAACACGGTGTAAGCATATTATAATACAATTTCAAATTTGAATACTTGTTCTCCGAAGTTCGTCAAATAAAATTGTACAAAAGTATTAGATTTCATAATAGCCTATATTTTAAATAAAACGCCTGATAATGATTATTTTAAATTACATTCAACAATATTATAATATACAAATGGCGATCAGGGTTTTGATAAAAACAAATTATATAGGTACAATAGGTACATACATAATATGTTTTTAAATAAAAATTACATTACAGATTTTTTTATAGATGTACATTGTAAATTTGTACCTACACCTAGTCGAAATAAATTATTATCAGAAAAGCCGAATAAATAAAATATTTATGGATATTTGCGAATTTGCGTTGTAACTAGAATTAACACTTCATACACATGTCGCTTTAAAAAACGCAGAAATTTGCATTTTAAAGGGAAAATCATTAAAATCTTGATATACAGAAGACATTTTACATTATATTCTTAATTATTTATTATTTATTATAACTTGTACTCTATGCAGAAAACTGAAAAACTAAAACATTATTGAAAGTGCTTATAAACACAGTGAAACTAATAGGTAGGACATAAAAATAGACTAATAAAATATCTCTTTTCGTTTCTTTTATTGAACCATCATTACATATCTATATAATAAAATAACTACAATACGTCAATACTATACACATTATAGAATAATTAGAATAATTATTATGGAAACAAGTTTTTTGTAGGTAACGGACTGCAGCTGATTCAGAGGCTAAGGTATAGTCAATGGATCTCTGAAGACTTCAAATTAACACGCACCTATATATTTTACACATTTAGTTCAGTGTGTATATATTTAGAAAATAATTATGTATTTAGTATTTACCCATAAAAAAAACATAATTTTATTATTGTGCGTCCTCGTAACTTATACGCAAGTAGATTTATTAAATTTCAGAAATTTAATAGGTAAGTATTTAATATTCGAAGGACTGCACATCACTACATTAGTATTGTTCATCCCATTCTCATTGTTCATAATGTTTCTTTATTTCGTGCAAAATGTTCACAAAATATAATATTTACGTACTAATCCATAAAACATACACTTTCAGCACTCACGGAATAAGTGATATTGACCACAATAAGCGTAATTTGTAATAATTTCGTTATATTATGTACTCATATAATATACATATTTTAGATCGTAAACGGTGGTCGATGACAACGTGAAGTAAATGTATAATCATTAATAAATATATTAAATTCAATCGAAACGAACGGTTACGCGATGACCAATCGCCGAGCGTGAACGCTTCCTAAACGCAACGATCAAGTAACCATCGAAACAAGGTGTACCGCGCCCTCTGCCACCGACAACGACAATGACATTAAACATTAGGTTTTTAATATTATACATTTAGGTATAAGGTATGAGTGTCTACGTTAGTTCGTCTGTGTATAGATAGACTCATATCGACTGCCGTGTACCTACGTAGAAACTGAACGAAAGCAAGCTGGTACGACAAACCTCGACAACTACAGACTACTACTACGCCTACACCACGAGTCCACGACTACAACATAATATAATACCATAAACACACGGCATTATTATTAAATATATCGACGCTGTGACCAGATGCTCTGCAGCGATGCTCACTCGTCGCGCAGCTGCTCCGACACAACAAACTGCAGCACCGGTGGCGTGTTTTAAAAATAGCATCCCTCCCCCCGCTACATTTAGGGTTGTGTAAAAGGTTTTTTTCGTGTGGACCTGCTACGGGCTTGCTGCTTAGAATAGAAAAACACGAAAATCGATTTTGCCGTACGCCTGTAGATAGATAGATACGTACCTACGCATAATAATATGGTACCTATACGTGTGTAGCCACATCACAGCCAGCCATTCCCCCCCGTGTGAACGACCTCGTGAAAGCCCCCGCGCGCAAGGTCAACCGGCAGAGAAACATTCTCGGAGAATAAATAATAAAATATATATATACATATAATTGTATGTAATAAAAAAACGAGAATATCAGCTCCGCGTTGAGACACGATTGCAGAAAGACCAACGACGCCGATGGACCGGAATGAGAGAGAGAGAGAGAGAGAGAGAGAGAGAGAGAGATGTGATAAAAATCCGTCGACAAAGAAGAATTATAGTTACTACTGCAATAGATCGCCGTCGTCGGTTTTTTCCTATATAATAGTTTTTCAGCTAGCAGTTCGTCGATATTATATTATATAGATAGATCGGTTGTTGTTGGTTAATTATTAAATTAATTGCAAGGCCGATCGGCGATCGACACAATGGCAGCACCCACAGTTGTTGGACAAACAGTTTTTTTTCCGTCAAATCGACCGGAAACGTGCAACTAAGATACGTGTAGAAACACATTTGTAGGCATACCTATATCATATACTTTATACCTATATAGGCGCACGAGGAGGAGGCTGTTTGCGCGGAAACGTTAACGGATGTCGAGATGTTTTCTGTCAGAGGTGCTACATTTGAGACAGGACGTGAACCGTGAATTATGCAATAGGGGTTGAATGGAGCATGTGTGTGTGTGTGTGCGTATTAATATACATACGTTCGCGTGTGTGCGTGCAACTCTAAAACGTCTAACACAAAAGACTGCAGTGGCGACATATACATAATATTATATCTATATATTATAATATATACATGTATTGCGACCAGTGTACCTACATTTAAACCTTAACCGATCTCGGAGACGACTACGACCATTGATCAACCTGTTATAATAATAATAAAAATAATAATATAGGAATTCGATATATATAGTATATAAGCAACGGATTTCGTATACTCACCCCTATATATTTTACACATAATATATCTAATACATATATTACAAGGGGAAATCACACTCACCCTTATAATATTACCCATTGTCATCGTTTGAGCGAAAGGGGGAAGTAAGACAGTATAGTCGTAGGTACCCATATACCTATAATAGCGACACGCTGTTTTCTTGCACACCGCGATCTCAAGCTGTTTTGGAATAAACGAATAGGAAACGTGAAAAAACGGCGGATATCCTGCGGGTTCTTATATACATGGGCGAATACATCGTTGTCGTCAATCGTTGTTCGTTTCAGACGCGTATGACCGAAAAATATTCTATTATAAGGTGCATTGAAAAACGATTGGTTTCCATACTCAATATTAATATTATAACCCATTTTCGAAACAATTCACCGACGTGGAAAAGATTAACTGTTACGTACTATAATCAATACTGTACATTGTAATAATTGTATTGCGGTAAATGATATCTGTACAATTGTAGAAATATGAACGATGAATTTACAATTTAACGTTTACAATTAGGTAAGTATAAACGATTCCTATATTATTTTTTATTTATTTTTATTTATTTATTTATTATAATCAACGCCAGACGGCTTTTACAAAATAACATTATGTTTTGTATATAAATTTTTTTATAAGTACTATAATATATTATTATAATCACGCTGTGTATAATAAATAATAATTATCATCGTTTAAAGTGTTCATGTTTGTTATCAATCGTAAGTATTTTATAAATTACATATAGGTATGTGTAAGCATTTCTATTACCTTAAAAATTCACTATCACAATAATACGCATATGCATAATGTTTAACTTTTTTATGGTGGTGGGGTAACGTTGTAGTTTCCAGAATCCCTACCATTTGACAAAATCCAATAGCCACAACCGTGGAACATTCTTTAGTACATTGTTAAATAATGATATTTTTAATTTTAAATTTAATGTTGACATTATAATTTATGATATACACTATTCGTCTATTCACTACACGCAGTTTTAAATATTTTAATAGTTGTCAGTTGTTGTGGTCTAGTGATAATTTTCGTTTATAATTATTTTAACTGGTTGTAGGTATGTATAGTTTTTTAAAGCGTACCTATTCGAACCTTTTTAAAATTTAAGACGGCATAATAATATGTACAGTCTTTGTCACTATAATCAGGAATTATGATAAGACACAAAGAAATGTCACCAACTTACCAATATTGGCTATATATCACTTATATTCTATTGAAATCACTAATCCGGTAATAACATAATATAACCCATATGTAAATACTAAATATAATACGTGATATATAAATGGACTGACCGTAAATATTACACATCTTATGAAGTATAATGTAATACATACGAGTCCAAACTTTATTACGCTAATAATATTACATCAATTATATCAAGGGGTATTCTAGTATTACAATTTAAATGTATTTGTTTAAGAAATTCAAACAACAACATTAAATTTTTATTAGAAATTGAAACAACATAATATATTATATTATTCCTTATATTATTATTATTTAAATTTTCTTATAAACGTTTAAAATAGAATACCAATAGAATACATTAAAATACCTATAGCCTATATATACTATATACTATAGCCTATAGGTAAAAACCAGACTGACTATAGCTCGTCGTTATAGAGCCAGTGATACCCAACCTTTTTTTTTTTCAGTAGATCACGATAGTAAAAATATGTTGCCTTTATGTAGATAACAATATAAATTTAATAAACTGTATTCCATTTTATCACTACCTATAGCATAACTTTTATAAACAAAAAAATATTTTTAAATTAATAAAAAAAGGAAATTTAAATATTTTGGAAGTACATAGGGAATTGTATTATTCTGTATAGACACTTATTTATATTTGATAAGGTTAATGGTTGGGCATCACTTGCCTGGACAGTAGGCGGTGCTTATACCTATTCCAAGTATTCGGAAGTAACTATTATTGGCATGAACAAAAAACATTTTAATGGACTTTTTCACGTCGTTGAAGTACGTTAATGTTGTACATGATAACTACTTAAAATGTCATAAAAAAAAACAGAAAAACAAAATAGAACAACTAGAGGAACCTCGACATAATATTCCGCACACAGTTACGTAAACGGAACGAACCTCACGACGTATAACAATAATAATATGTGTATAATATTCTTCACACAGCACACGCTATTGAATATATATAATACAAATGATATAACGTTGTTCACATGGTCTCAAAACCGTTTCGACATCGCACGCGATGGACGATTTTTAAGGTAGTTTAAAAGAAATGAAAACTATTGCGCAAATACTAACAAATATTATTTTACAGAGTACCGAACTACAATTATTATAAAATAAACATCTCTACTTCTCGGCTCAGCCAAAGAATATTATAATATTAAAAAGTGATCAAGTTAATGAAAAATATTAATTTGAGTTTGTTAAGTCAGCGTTAAGCTATAACTTATAAGTTAATAGTAAACAAACAATATTATGTTTAATTCTAAAAGTTTAAAGTTTAGGTATGGAGAAAAATTAATTTAACTAAGTTAAAAAGAAGTTAATTGATTATTATTTTTAATCTAAGTTACAACCGGGTTCACACATAATAAGTACCTACTACCTTATATGTAATGAATAACGATTGTGCAACTTTGAATTATTTTAAATATTATGCATCTTAACTATTAGCTCTGAATTTCTTATACTAGCAGACAGAATCTGTGTAGTTAAGGAAATTACATAGGTATCTGTGCTAACTAAATTATTAATATTATTATTTGTACTAAAAAACCTCTGTATATTATACAGAATGATTAAACAAATTAGATAATTCGCTTTAACTTTGGTTACAGATAGGTATCTTGTTTAAAACCTTATATTAACTTAACGTTTTGTTTTTAAATTAACTGGAAAAAGCTTAATTGTTACAATCGATTCTTCAACTATCTTTTAAAGTTGAAAAGTAAATGAAAAATTAACTTTTCGTCTCAGTTTTAACCATTGAGAAATATTATCTACGTAATTCGAAACGTGTTAAAATACACAGGAGGTGCGGACTGCAGAGTTGTAGCAGATTTATCTTTGTTGTCCCTCGCGGATCGCGAATAAAAAACTTGTAATTACTATTTATCGATAAAACGCCCACCCACCATACGCTATATAGGTATATATAATACAAACAATGTGCGTCTGTGTGTTGGGTGTATTCTTGAAACGTGAACACAATAACACAATAATATTATAACGTAGGTACCTACACTAATTCACAGAATAATAACTTATATTATTAGCATAATAATATTATTGCACGACGGACTACGGGACACAAGGTCGCACCCAACCGGTACGCGTGTGTGCGCATATAAAATAATATATTATACGAAGTCGCGGACGACGACTGAACACAAGAGGATTTTAGATTTTTCGTTGCCCGTCGGTGACATCGATATAATGACGTAGTTACTCGTTACTCGTGACGACGACGTCTCCGCGGGCTATAGTTACAATACAATACTAATATAGCCATACAATAATCGATGGGTACCACCAGTAATATTAGTGGCATAACCAGGAGTTTTTTAACTGATGGAGAGGGGTGGGGGGGGGATAAAAATTGAATTTGTTTTGTTAGCTCTAGAGAATTCGTGTATGCCTACTTATTAGTTATTATATGACCAGATATTATATAATATTAAATACATCCTACTGAAATGAATAATATTTTTAACAACTTTTTATTGTTGTGTTCAAGTCCAATCTAAAACTTTCATTGTTCTAGGAGAATTTGTTATACAAGCGGTCAATATCTCTTATACATTGTCGTATACTAAATACGGCCGATAGGGTGGGGGGCATGGACCCCTCTGCCCACCCCTGAGTAATATTATTATTATTGTAATGCCGTCCGTTGCGGACAAGCGTCGTACCTTGGAGGATTTGCTGTGCCGAACACTGGACGAACGCCGAAACGTCGAGCCCGCGTGGCTGCCGACCCGGTCCAACGGTTCGTGATGCGACGCCGCGTTACCCATGACTTTCGGGCTGAACAGCAGTTTTCGCGAAAAGATTTTTTTGAACGACAACGGCATCACACGTCAAAAACAAACACACACACTCTCACACACGGCACGATACGACGCACCACGGCCGACGGCACCAACGACCAAAACGAATCACGATTTGAACACGTCAGAAGACATTTGCGAATAAAAGAAACGCGAACCGAACTGTATAATCCATCGGCGGGAATGAAATATAATAATAACAGATACTACTATGTTATCTTGATAATAATTTTCGTTAATCGACGACGGACGACGACAAGACTATTGCGAAATCACAGAGTTTTGCCGTGAAATCGAGGTATTTGTATTATCAGAGACGTTGGTTTTGAGGAGGGAGGGGTACGGGAAAGAAACGCGGCGGAGTGATACGAGGACGCGCGCCTACGACGACGGCGACGGCGAGTGCGACTGACAAACGACGGTTGCAAACGGACCCGTGCGACTAGCGTCGCTGTAGAAAATTTCGTAACGTACATTCCCGGAGGACCCCCTCCCCACACGCACCGCCCGGCCGGGCACCCCAATGGCGTGGTGGCGGTGGTGGCGAGTAACCGGTTTCCACGCGCACGCGGTGGGAACCGGACAGGCAGCGTTCACACACATCACGTCGTTGCGCGCATGCTCTTTCGAGGTCCGCCACCGTGAGTACCACACTGTACCAAGTAGACACTCCTTAAGCGCGTCCCCACCAAAGCCCATCCGAGACAACCACCGTGTGGCGTGTGACCGTGGTAGCCACGCACTCTAACCTCCTCCACGGCTCCACACGCACGGCGACGACCACATTTATGGTCCGACCGTTTTTACACCAGCGACGGATGTAACCGACCACTAACAGCGGCGATTTCAACGGATTTCTGTACTTGCACTAAAAGAGGGGTGACGTACAACCGAATTTTTGACCAATATTAATTTGCTGTTCGGGCGAGACGACGACGTGGTGTTGGCGTTCTCCCAAGTTCCGAGCGACGATTTTAAGATAGGCACTTATCATAAGTGGGAAACGACTAAAGTACTTAACGAGTGTAGAAACGAGTTTGGAGACTTATACGCGAATTTTTATTAGTCGCACAAAATATTATATTATTAGTATTTGATACTAATAAGTAATAAGTAATGGCTTATGGGCTATGGCCTATGGCTATATTAAACACTTATCATATTATGAGTATTAATTAGGTACATATTATTTTAAATTATAATTTATATCAATATCGTTTCGCTCATTCTCAACCGTTACTATAATAATATAGGTACCTATCATCGGCATTTTCCAATAAAATATAGCTCTCGCAATAAAAGTTTGCTCGAAACCATAGGCGCAAATAGTGTTTGAAATTTAGGGGGGCTGTATCTCAGGTCTATACTGGATACTCATTACTCATATGATGTTTTTAAATTATCATTCATCACAAAACCCCTAAAAAAAATTTTCCTCGCTATGCTCGATAATTAATTATAGTTAAACATAAACATATTAAACATAAATTAATGTTTGTCTATCTGTCCGTTATGCATTCCTAAACGGCTTGACCGATATTGATGATATTTTTTGTGTGTTTTTAAGTGGCTCCTGGGATGATTTAGATTCAATGATTTTGAGATTTACGATAGAATTTCTTGTTTATAAATGGTTTCTATTGGTTTTCATAACTGTTATTATTGTTAATACGATAAAACTGTTAACACATTACACAGTTGGCACTCCTATGAATTTTAGTACAGAATGTCTCAAGATCGAACGACGTTTACAGTGGACCAATTTTTTTTCTTATTTTTACTTTTTTTATATTTCTTCTTTATCTTTACATAGGAATGTTTGGTTTTTTTTTATTTATTAAATCTTAGTACGGTAGGTTAGTTTAGAATTTTGTATTAATCCGTCGTATGTTGAATTACGTAAAAACGACAAACTTGGTAAAACTTTGATACTTTAGAGTTAAATTATACATTTACGTACAAACCTCACGTGGTCTACGATTTACCGCAGCACACCTAAATGATAATATACTTATATACTGCTCGCATAAACACAAGTGAATCTCATAGACAACGCCGGTCGGGATGGCTATACATTAAAATATAATATCATTTACACCCAAAGACATTTGCTTAACTTATAAATAATGAATGATTATAATTTATATATAAGAATATTTTCCATACAATTTCATTTCCTAGCACATTTGCTTCCGACATGGTGACCTAATAATATACTTCAATCGGATTACGATTCCAATGTAATATGATTCAATAAAAATACGATTCCAACAATATTTGTTTCCAACGAAATATTTTCAACAAAACTACGATTCCGAACGAATAAGTTTCCAACTTTTTATGTGCGTTCGCTTCGTGCACTCGACAATTATTAAACATAATATATCCATATAGGTATATCATGTATAGGTACAGTTATTACTTATTAGTTATTTTCATCATAGTATCATATGCATCAGTTCCTGTTATAATTAATAAAAAACTAGTGTTCACCTTTATTATCATAATTGATGAATTCAACTTAAACGGGAATTTAACAATTATCAAATAATTTGATAGTGTGTATAATATACAGTTACCATAGTTTAATGGAAATATTATTTGAAGCAATTTATTATAACGTGGATGATAATCTTCATAATGTAGCATAATAAAACCAAAACCGTATAATTGTTTTTTTATTTAATACCTAACCTTTATAGGTGCTCCAAATTTGTGATCCTGTTTTCTTCAACTTTATTAACTTCCCACATTGTTTAAAGTAATTTTGTATTCCTTAATATAAAACATCGAATTTCAATTTCATATATGCTTGTGTTTTATAAAAACCAATCAGTTTTTTTAGGATTAAAATCGATAGTTTTAAAATGAATTTTGTCTTTGTAGTTTGTACCTACCTTTCTCCTTTAGTGATTTTGTAATTTTATGCGTGGTCGCGTTATACGCACATATACCATATGGCATATAATTATGCTCCATTATTTTTATTAAATAATTAATAATTAAATAAAAATTATGTTAAAAACTATTTTATTTTAGGAATAAAAAGATTGAATTATACTCGTATATTGTAATAATATTAATAACATGATATAAATTATTATTTTAGAAGAAAATGGAAAATATAAAAATGTGAATATAATAATTTACCAAATCAAAGCCCAAGTTCCCAATATTTTAATTTTAAAAAATAGGTATGATAACATAATACATCGTAATCTTTGATATTTTTAATTTATATCTATCATTTTACTTTTTATTTAAATACAAAGCCGGTCTAGGCGCCTAGGTCGGGAGCTAAGGCTGTAAGTCCTGCACCTGAGAAGGTCAACCATAATAATATTTAGGTGCTTTAAAGTTTAAATTGAATGGTTTAAAATTAACATTCAAATTATAAACCATTATGTGGTATTTTGGTCAATGAGACCAAATATAAATTACCGTCTAAATGAGTAATACCTTATAAAAATGTTCTTCGCATTATGTTTGTTTAGTTAGGTAATACCTAATTGTATTTAATTCAAATTTAAGATGCATTTAAATTTTAAATTTATATTGTTTACACAACACCAGTGACGCTAATTGCTTAGTGCTGGGGGGGCGGGGCAATTTCCCCTCGCCCTAAAAAAATAGTTTTGTGGTAAGTTTGTGTGTACCTATAAGGTGGATCCTAGTTAAATGTCACGGTCGTTGGTTAACCTGCTCCAGACCAATTGAATAAATATGAATTACAAATTTACAATATATAGGTAGTTATATTATTATTTTTAAAAACTTCTTAGAAATATTATACAATACAATCTATATAAACTGAATTAACAATAATCACACTATGTGAATATAGCCTATAGGTATAGACTATATGCGTATAGCTAGTTATTTATAGACACGAAAGAATATATTAAAGAGATTACCCAACAATAACACTTTTGACAATATGATAGGTATCTAAAAATATTTTTCTATGTTAATTTTTACACCAATTTCTCTTTAGCCTTCTCTGAAGATTGCCCAGGATATCGTCGGAGACAAGGACATGGACAAGTGGGTTTGAATAATTTGCAAAGCATAAGCCAAAGAGTTTGTATGTAGAATGTAGGAGTGGTATTTCCTATTACCATCCCTATTTTTCACAAAAGTTCATCCCAATTTATTTTGTTTGAATATTTTTTGTCAAATCCCAATACTTATTACTATAAAGATTAAAGGTTGCAACTTTTTTAAATACCTTTTATAAATTAAAAATGTGTTGAGCGGAAAAAATATTCCTTCTTTAGTTATTTAGGATAGGTATAATATAAGAACAAGATAATATAATAAACAAAAATAATATGATAAATTATAATATAATACCTAATACCAATCATATTCATATAGGTACTTATAATTCAATTAAAATATTAAATCATCATTTTTACACTTCTGGACCTACAACTATAGTTTTTCTAATTATGATGAAAAATTACTATGGCGTTTTTTTTTACCATCAGTCTGTTTTACTGTTATTATTTCACGGGTCAGTGCTTTTATAATACAGCGAAAATTGAGACGTTTTTGTAGGAGTACCGTTTTTACATCTATCTCAAGGTTTTTAGGTATGTTCCACTACAAAGAAGACTTAACAATAGGAAATCAAAATAATTTACGTATATTGCACCAAATGTCATACTATGTATAAACACTATTATCTTTTTAAAATAATGATGATAAAACTTTAATTGATACTAATTAAAGTAATTAAAACCTACCTCTACAGTCTTTTACTAAAAAAAATGAATAATAAATTAAGGTATCTACTATCTCTACGACTCTGCAACAATATCGTTATATTATCAGAGCATTCAGAGTTTCAGAACCAAACAAGGTCTTGTGAGTATAAGTTGTGACACGTGTTTTTATTGTTATCGTTACTCGGTTAAGTATGCTACAATGATTTATAGCGTAACTCATTTTAGTCATCATATTATATTTAATTATATTATTTACCTAGTATAAAGGTTAAAATAAAAAAAATCATAATAGACTCAAGTCTCAAGCATGTACATCGAAAAAAAAATGTTTGAGTATTATAGTGGTGGGATGGATGTATAAATTATAATCAATATAAATTACAAATCAAAAGTTATACAATTTCAGGTATATGGAGGGATTAGGGTTATATACTCTAAACGCCCCACTCCCTTTGTGAAGTCATTATCAAAATAATAATTTGTTATCTTATATTTATATAGTTAGGAGAAATAAAGCAATATAATTTAAAATTCAAATATTTAACACATTGATTTTCTTTTTTATATATAATATTTTTAAACAGAAAAATAATATTAAGAGGATATCAGCGCACTATTATTGTTTTCTCTCTCTAGCCCACGCGAAACATAGACAAAATGCATTTGCACAGAATCGTTTTTTCTATGTTTTTAAGTAATCTTGGAGTAAAATCACTCATTACAAAAAAGATAGAGAATAAAATTTTCGAGGGAATGACATATCGATTTCTCTAAGTATTGTTTCAAAACAATTTAAACATAATTTAAATTTACAACATTTTTTTTTTTTTTTTTTTTTTTTTTTTTTTTTTTTTATTGGGTAACCCGCGGCAACATAGGCCATTGGGTGTGGGAACATTTTTTTGTTTATTTCGAAAGTCGAATACAAAGTCAAATAACAATAAAATATAAAACCGATATGTCATTCCCTCTAAAATATTATTCTCTATCTTTTTTGTAATGGGTGATTTTACTCTGAAATTACTTAAAAACATAGAAAAAACGATTCTGCGCAAATGCGTTTTGTCTATGTTGCGCGTGGGTCAGAGAGAGAAAATAAATAGTGCGCTGATATCCTCTTAACTATATAAATTTGACTAAATAATTTATAAACTTATTTTGTTTAAATTCTGATGCTGTTTATTTAATGGTAATCGTTAAAATAGGTATGTGCAATGACTTGGACACTTGGACAGCATAAATTCACTTTCACATAACCGCGTGCACATTTTATCCAATGGACGTAATCCAAAATGTCAATACCTATATCGAGAAACCAATCTAGTTTAGAACTAACACAATAAGAGAGGGGAGATTTGTTTTCAAATATTGTTTATTGCTTCATGTAGGTACAGTTTAATATTACACACATATTTACTATATAGGTATACAATATAAAATATGTAACTATAAATATTGAAACGATATACAACCAATGGCCTTGACCAAAATATAACGCGTTTCACATTTTTCTTAGGATTTTTTCCTTTACCGAGGTCCGAAACAATACATGGAAATTACTTTTTTTATTTCCAACATTGTAGTTGTGGATAAATAATTTTTGTTCTTTTCTGTCTCTAATTTAGTCCACACACACAGCCCTATGTATATACAAAACATTATATTATAATATACATTATACACGAGCTACACGAATACATGAAATGATATTCAATGAGACAAAGGCTTCTAATTACACCTTGCTAGTTACTGGAAATATCAAAATCGTGTATTTATTATTAACTGTTGTCTGTTTGTAATGTGTAATATTTTATAGCAAATGACTTGAGTATTTATTATAAAATAATCAATTAGTAAATAAGTACCTTATAAATATAAAATAAGTGTATCCTATAATATAATATAGTATGATAAACCATAAAATAAATTTGCACAAAATTAAATTGTAATAATAGAGTACCTGAGTACCTATCTACAGACTATAGTTGACTACAGCCATCCCACGCCTATTTTAAATTGAATACATAGGTACTATATAATAATCTTATTAGCACTCAGTATTAACAATTTAACTTAGTCCACGTTGTGAACAAATATTAGTGTACCTACTTATACATTTTTCTAAAGAAAATATTGCAAGGTCGTATTTTTGATAGAAATTTTAATTTATTTTGTTATTTATGATTATTTTGAGTGGGTACAGAAATATGCCCATTTAAATCTCGTTATACACGCAATATGCATACAGCGGTATTATAGTCTATAACATATCAGTCAAAAGATAGTGATAGAAATACAATTTAATAACATTTATATTTTCTCTACAATATATTTGAGATCATAACATATCAAAACTTTTCTTACAATACAATATAATAATATGTTTAGACTCATTCATAGTTTGATGCTTGACATTACTATAGTAATTTATAGGTTAGTTTTTTTGTATAGGGATACAATTCAATTATATTTATGACTACTTCAATTTAGTTGTTAATAAACAAATGATTGAGTATCTACCGTATATACTAAGAGACTATACGACTTACGTATTACACAATATGGCTGATATGGGTGTAGGCGCCATTATAAATATGATACAATAACATGTATAGCGTGTCATAATAGTTTGATTAATACTAGTAATTGGATCGACTAGGGAAGGGTTAAAAATTAACGGGTCCGATTCTTATGGTTTGACTGCAGCTTGCTTCAAAATGTCTATAGTTCATCCCTTCATGCCTATCGTTAATGATTATACTTTATTACATAGGTACTCAAATTACAGATGAGTTCGTATACGTCACTACACAAATTGACTTTAACACAATAATTTATCCCAATAAACATAATAACATTAAATAATAAATTATTTTTATTAAATACATATATTTTTTTGATTTTGTCTATCTTTTTTATCAAAAATTAAAAAACCTACTATAATATCGTACTATTTATGTTTTTACAAATGTCTTTATATTAATGTATGATACACATTACACCATATATTTACTTTTAAGGGATTATAGCCTACACAACTCTATTATCATATTACATTAGGTACCTTTAATAGGTATGGTTTGCAGATGGTATCGATTATTATCGCTATAACTATACTTATAAGATGTGACACCATATTTAGGTACTATACTGTCAATAATACTATTATTATGGTGTATTAATGTATTACGATACATAGACTACACTAACATTATAAAATATAATAAATAACTTGTAAATAACTTAGTTTTAAGAACTGTTGAATAATAGGTAAGTTAACCTATTATAATTTTGTATAGTGTAAACTGTAAAATGTACCTACCTATATTATATTACTGAAAATTGTAAATATTGACTGAATAGTTAATTTTTTTAATTTAAAACTGAATAATATTTTAATAACTAAAAACAAAATTTAATATATGGTATTAAAATAACTAATTAACAATCTTATATATATATATTGATCAATTTGTTTATCAATTATAAATTAATATAGGTTATATTATGTTTAACTAATTATGAAAAATGTTAAGTTTAATAAATATATAAAATTATATAATATAGGTACCGGGACCTAATAGTGTACATAATGTATAGGCAACTCTTGAAAATCATCACGTGTTTATTCAAGTGTTACAGACAAATTTTCAATAGTTCAATTTTTATCACGCTATACTGCTATAATTCTTTAGGCACTTACTACTTTTTTACCAACTAACAATAAACAATTCATATTCAGTTCATTTAAATTTGAAATGAAACTACTTATAAGCTATCTATACAAAACACAAGCATAATGTTGATACTATAATACCTATTACCTACTATAAATTATAATAGAAGACAACTAAAATATTTAAAAATAATAATACCTACCCAGTACCTTATATAATATATATTAAAAACCTGAAATACTAACAATATTATAGGCAATCAAAAATATTAAATAATATCCTTTTTTTATAACGAATGATTTTATATTGAAAATTGCGTTTAATTTTTTCAACTAATAAATTCAGGTAAATTCAAACAAACCGCATTTCATTCATGTTGTTGAAGTTTTAATATACAAAGAAAGAACACTAGAATTTAAACCTAATTTTTAGTTAAGTATTACTTCGACTTAATCATAACGATTAATTTAAACATAAACCTTCAAAAGTTATTATATCATATAGGCGAATTTAAAAGGGGATTGACGATAAATAACGCATCTAATTTTGAAATTAACACCCTCATAATATATGCCATTCTTGGACTAACTGAAAAAATAAGGGGCTTCACACCACCAGTTTTTTCATTGAAATTGCGCCAATGGCTTATGTAGATAAGTAGATTAATATTATTTTTATATAAATTCTCATACTTAAAATCATTGATTAGTATTTATAATCAATGTTAAAATGTTTCAATGTTTTAATTAAATGTTCACTTTAGATTGGCGAATGGTGATTGGGAATTTTATAGGACATATTTACATAATATTTCCAATAAATAATTCATCAACAAATAATATGAAAAATAAAATATTTAATCTAGAGTTAAGGTTACCAAATAAATTGATTTCATACTTTAATATAATAATATACAGGTTATATCGAAAATTAGATCACTGATGACGCCTATATTGTTTTTATGTCATGTTATTATTTATAATATTATGCTCAATTTAAACTATTGTTCGAATGTAATTGCATAAGCAAAATATTAGTTAATTTATGTTGTATTCAAAAGAAAAAACAGTGGCCCAATAACTGTTTCAACATGCATAATATTAATATATTATACTTAATGAACAAATTATATTATGAAATTATGAAATTGGTCGACGGTCGTTTATTTTGGTATGATTAGATGATCCGGTTTATAAAAAGAAAAAAAGATTACATATTTACATGCATATAAGTCCTATTGCTAATAATTTAAATCAAGATTTAAATAATTAGCAGATGAATATTGTTAGGTAACCGTTTATATATTTTTTAATTATTAATCTGATGTCAAAACATTTCTTTTTATCATTATTTTGATACCGTTTATACCTGCATAATATATGTAACTATATCTAAAATTAACTAACATATTTTAACATCTATTAATAAAAAACTTTTATAAATTTTTTTTTTTTAGATCTATGATTCGTAATTACTTTATCATAATATATAGGTATACTTTTTTATCAATACCGTAATTAATTGTTGATATATATATTATAAACATAATATGCATAATAATAAAAAAAAATCCAATTAAAAAAAATTAAGACAACTCTTTATTTAAATGCCATTAGGACAACATGTTGAAAATATTCCTGTACCAGGTACTGTATATACCTATTAGTATATTAGTATACCTATTTTTGTATGCATAGGAATTGTATACAAACTATTATAATGATATATATGTAGCCTATATAAGGTGTCATGACAATTTGGAAAAGTTCTGTATGATTGTATTCTATATAATTATGATATAGATATAAACAAAATGTATAAAAACATTTCCAATTTCCCAAAGTTTCAAGACACTCAGTGTTCACCAATCATCTAAATTACTTAAGATATCTATAGGTTATATAGGTACACTATTTATTTCAGATTAGTAAATAATTATAATAAGTTATGATAAAAACTAACAATATATTACCGTTATTCATTATTTGTAAGCACGAGGCAACAGTCACAATTAATATTTTCCTTTAAGTTAAGATTTTTCAACAGTTAATACAAATTTATTGTATTTAGTACTTAGTTCTTACAACGAAAATATTTCCAAATTCTTATATTAAATTACGTACCTATTAGTGATAAAGGAAAATCTATCAGACATTTTACTATACCTTTAACCCGTATTATATATATTGAAAATAATATTAGAATTTAGTATAGACCCTTGATAATCGATATATATATATTATTAGGATAATAAAAACCTAAAACCTTTTTATAGACAGGCAATGCGTTACATAGGTACCTACTACGTAATCGACGAAAATTAAAAGATTAACTTTTTATTCTTTTTAGCGGGTGGTTAAATTATTATTTACTTGAAAGAGGGTCAGAATTCTAAATTTCTCAGATTGTATGTAAAGATACATACATATTATATCGTTTTTCTGGAACGTGCTTTTTATAGTGTTCGTAAAAACGCGATCAGGTCGATTGACTGTACTAAATATTTTACCGTTTTCAACACACGATATGTATAAGGCATGTGACGGTACCGGGTCAAGTTCAAAGCTTACCAATATTTAATAGGTAGGTAGGTACAATAATTATGAATTTTATGTAATTGTGCTGTTTAAGAACTCACGGACCAGACTGTTAACTTACACGAATTTCCGGCTGCGTGATGTGTATGGGCGCAAGCGATTTGTTCGATCCGTACAATCTTGCTTTCCAACGAGTTTTTCATTTTCTCACTCAAATATCAAATCGACTATGTTACAATTTAATGTAAATTATACTGATATCGGTTATAACAAATAACAATACTGCGGGGTAAGTGTATGTATAATGTAATATTTTAACGATGAAATACGACAGGTCGCGGACGCAAAATATTATTATTTAGACGAAACGATGTAGATGAATTAATGAAACACTTTCCTCGGACCTTCAGGCTTTACCGCCGCTACCCGCAGATAATATTATTGTCGTATACAATCTTAACATTTAAGTATAACAATATGCATCATATGCCATCACAAACCAATAACAACGCAACACGACCTGGGGCGAGTGACTTCGCGAGCCACCGAGTACGCGAGCTCGTGTTCTACTAATCGAGAGTACGCGGCGTTATCGTAACTTCACCGCCACCACCACCTACTATTATAATAATACTATATACTACCGCCGCCACTCCGGCCTGCCCGTCACGCTCACGGCCGGCGGTGGCTCACGCCAAAGTCTCCCGCCGCCGCCGCCCAGTCGCTCGATCGCTCTCTCGCGGCCGTGGCCAACGTGCGTGGCGCGTACGGGCGGCGACGAGCGCGAAACTTGGGCCGTACCGGCGCAGACGCCGCGACCTTGGGCGGACTGGCCAAAGCTATATAATATGCTGGCGGGCAGAGAGGTATCGACGCCGGGACGCTCGATATTTGAACAGTGCGCCGCAAAATTACGGTGGGCAAGGCGGCGCCTCCGGCCGCAACTGCAGCTGCAGAGAACGTGCGCGCCAGGCAGTACGTTGCGCGTCGTCGTCCACAGGGCAGGATTGGAAAATTTGATAGTTTGATCCGACGATATTTCAACGTATTTACCGGACGACCGATAAAAATTTCATTTATTTTTTGTTTTATTTGAATTAACGGCACAATGAACATTTTAAAAACAGATAACGATTATTAATACAACAAGTACCTAATTAAGAAAGAAACAACTATAAATATTAAATAAGACAATATTACTATGTTTTTTTTTTTGTTCGTTATAATATTTTATTTAGATACTAATAATACAGTGTCATGTAGGTATAACTAGGACAGAGGACTTATAGCCCTAAAAAAGCACTAGATAGGTAATAGATATGCAAGCACGTTGCACTTAAAAATCCTAAAATAAGGTTTCAAAATATACTTTTATTTTTTAAAGGTTTAGTAAATATTAATAAAATAAATATCTTTAGAAATTAAAATGTACAATTATATATAATTTAAATTGATGTCATACAATTGCCAAATAAATAAGAAAACTTTTTATCTAAATGAAACTGTAATTTTCATATTTATTGATTAGGAAAAAGATAGTTAGGTACCTATTGATTGATTAAAAAATATCGATTATCGTTTTGAATAAACATAATTAAAAAATAAAAATGTGCAAAATAATTAGCCCAA
This sequence comes from Metopolophium dirhodum, assembly GCF_019925205.1. Classification (NCBI taxonomy): domain Eukaryota; kingdom Metazoa; phylum Arthropoda; class Insecta; order Hemiptera; family Aphididae; genus Metopolophium; species Metopolophium dirhodum. Next base: position 33,533,574 of record NC_083562.1, read on the forward strand.
AAATATATCTCAAAAAGTAATAACAACAGCCCCAAGGTATAACAACACAAATAATTCAAAACAAAATAATGATTATTTAAATACCGATGTATTCTGGCATTCATTCATAGGCATGTTCAGACTTTGGTGGCCGAGGGGGCACAACAAATTTTTAAATAGTGAGACCTATTTTTTTAGTCATGAAAAAATATTCATTTTTTATGTTATAAAATTAACAATGGTAGAAGTATTTTTTAATTATTATCAAAAAGTATAAACATTGTCAAAATAATAAAAATACTCTTTTCCATCCATTATACAAGGTAAACAACATACAAATTGTAAAACTATTAACTAATCAGTAATAAATATTTTGAGTATCTGACAAAATTTAAATTATTTTAACAAGTCGTAAAATATCTAAAATCATTTTTGAAATTATAATCGGTAATTGGATATTTTTAGCTGATAAAACCATAATATGATGAACATAATATTATATGATAATATAATCATTAATTAATAAATGCGTAACTAAAAAAATTACAATTAATCAAAATCTATAGGTACTGCAGGGTACACACCGCATGACTTTTTTTTATCCTGGCATGATTTTGTTGGAGGCACAGTCTGTCGGAGGGGGGGGGGGCAGTGCCCACCCGACCCCTCCCGTAAACACGCCTATGATTCTATTATAATATGCAAAAGATGGTTATGTCCAGAAGAAATAGAGTGGATATCTTTAAGGTACCTTTATGGCTATATACATGAAAAAGAGATTGATATCTAGAGAAATAAGAGGGGACACGAAGTTAATATTGAAGAAGATATTAGGTGCGTCTGAGGAGACATTGAGGAGGGAAGTAATTAAGTGCATGTCAGCATCTTGCAACGTAATTCGTAACAAAAATGAATAATCATGCCTATCTATAGTCGCCTAGGATTATACCTCAAACCTACTACCTACAACTGAAGAATATGTCCTATGGCCTATAGGCATCCAATATAGGTATAAGAAAAAAACTACTTTGGACATTCTCGAGCCTTAAATCATTCTTAACTAAATAAAAATGCCAATTACTACCACTCCATACTTTAGTATAGACCGAACTAATGCCAAATATGCAAAACGTGTTCATAATATTTCTCACCCCTCCCCCCCAAAAAATGTATTCAAAGTTATGCCACTGCATATTTAAGGGGGTGAAGAAAAACTTTTTTGAAACAGCCGATCGAGATTTTCCTCAATCCAGCCCAGTTCTGGTCACTTCATTGCGATCCCATATTATATTAAATTATATTATAATATTACCACACATTATATTCTGTACGTCAAACTGACGATAAACGGTAGTCATGTACTAATGTACCTATACTCATAATGCTTCATATATTATAATTTATAATTTTTATTGTTGCACCGTATTAATATACCGTGTACAGCGACACGGCGGCGGTGATCTCTCTGACATACTCATAATCTATCTATATCGTTGTCATACGCATGCGAAAATTCTTAAATTCTTAATTTTACGGTAAAATATGACTGATATAAGAATAGCTTGATGAGCTGGCTTTAATTAATAGATAAATCAAAAAAAATCTCAGAACATTATTTTCAGAAAAAGCTTTAGCTAATCTATAATAGCTTGGTCAAAATATTTATTGAAAATTAAAAATGTTTTGACTAAAGTTACGATTAAATTTAAAACTAAGTATAAATAGTAGTTAATACGCCACTG